>NW_027488601.1:900000-1105011 GCF_050948215.1 Halictus rubicundus | reverse complement strand
ATCCTATCCTATCCTCTATCCTATCCTATCCTCTATCCTATCCTATCTTCTATCCTATCCTATCCGCTATCGTATGAAATCCCCTATCCTATCCTCTATCCTATCCTATCCTCTATCCTATCCTATCCTCTATCCTTTCCTATCCTCTATCCTATCCTATCGTCTATCCTATCCTATCCTCTATCCTATCCTATCCTCTACCCTATCCTATCTTCTATCCTATCCTATCCTATCTTCCATCCTATCCTATCCTCTATCCTATCAAATCCCCTATCCTATCAAATCATCTATCCTATCCTCTATCCTATCCTATCCTCTATCCTATCCTATCCTCTATCCTATCCTTTCCTCTATTCTATCCTATCCTCTATCCTATCATATCGTCTATCCTATCCTATCCTCTATCCTATCCTCTATCCTATCCTATCCTCTATCCTATCCTATCCTCTATCCTATCCTATCTTCTATCCTATCCTATCCGCTATCGTATGAAATCCCCTATCCTATCCTCTATCCTATCCTATCCTCTATCCTATCCTATCCTCTATCCTTTCCTATCCTCTATCCTATCCTATCGTCTATCCTATCCTATCCTCTATCCTATCCTATCCTCTATCCTATCCTATCTTCTATCCTATCCTATCCTCTATCCTATCAAATCCCCTATCCTATCCTCTATCCTATCCTATCCTCTATCCTATCCTATCTTTTATCCTATCCTATCTTTTATCCTATCCTATCTTTTATCCTATCCTATCACTCTATCCTATCCTATCGTCTATCCTATCCTATCCTCTATCCTATCCTATCCTCTAACCTATCCTATCCTCTATCCTATCCTATCTTCCATCCTATCCTTTCCTCTATCCTATCGTATCCTCTATCCTATCCTATCCAATCCCCTATCCTATCCTCTATCCAATCCTATCCTCAATCCTATCCTTTCCTGTATCCTATCCTATCCTCTATCCTCTATCCTATCCAATCCTCTGTCCTATAATATCCTCTCTCCTATCCTATCGTGTATCCTATCCTCTATCCTATCCTATCCTCTATCCTATCAAATCCCCTATCCTATCCTCTGTCCTATCCTATCCTCTACCCTATCCTATCCTCTATCCTATCCTATCCTCTATCCTATCCTATCCTCTATCCTATCCTATCCTCTATCCTATCCTATCTTCTATCCTATCCTATCCTCCACCCTATGAAATCCCATATCCTATCCTCTGTCCTATCCTATCCTCTATCCTATCCTATCCTCTATCCTATCCTATACTCTATCCTATCCTATCCACTATCCTATCCTCTATTCTATCCAATCCTCTATCCTATCCTATCCTCTATTCTATCCTCTATCCTATCCTATCCTCTATAATATCGTACACTCTATCCTATAATATCGTCTATCCGATCCTATTCTCTTTCCTATCCTCTATCCTATCCTATCCTCTATCCTATCCTATCCTCTATCCTATCCTATCTTCTATCCTATCCTATCCTCTATCCTATCAAATCCCCCGTCCTATCCTCTGTACTATCCTATCCTCTATCCTATCCTATCCTCTATCCTATCCTCTATCCTATCCTCTATCCTATCCTCTATCCTATCCTCTATCCTATCCTATCCTATCCTCTATCCTATCCTATCCTCTATCCTATCCTATCGTCTATCCTATCCTATCCTCTATCCTATCCAATTCTCCATCCTATCCTATCCTCTATCCTGTCCTATCCTCTATCCTATCCTATCTTCTATCCCATCCTATCCTCTATCCTATCAAATCCCCTATCCTATCCTCTATCCTATCCTATCCTCTATCCTATCCTATATTTTATCCTATCCTATCCTCTATCCTATCCTATCGTCTATCCTATCCTATCCTCTATCCTATCCTATCCTCTAACCTATCCTATCCTCTATCCTATCCTATCTTCCATCCTATCCTTTCCTCTATCCTATCCTATCTTCTATCCTATCCGATCCACTATCCTATCCTATCTTCTATCCTATCTGATCCTCTATCCTATCAAATCCCCTATCCTATCTTCTATACTATCCTATCCTCTATCCTATCCTATCGTCTATCCTATCCTCTATCCTATCCTTTCCTCTATCCTATCCTATCCTCTATCCTATCCTATCGTCTATCCTATCCTATCCTATCCTCTATCCTATCCTATCCTCTATCCTATCCTATCTTCTATCCTATCCTATCCGCTATCGTATGAAATCCCCTATCCTATCCTCTATCCTATACTATCCTCTATCCTATCCTATCCTCTATCCTTTCCTATCCTCTATCCTATCCTATCGTCTATCCTATCCTATCCTCTATCCTATCCTATCCTCTATCCTATCCTATCTTCTATCCTATCCTATCCTATCTTCCATCCTATCCTATCCTCTATCCTATCAAATCCCCTATCCTATCAAATCATCTATCCTATCCTCTATCCTATCCTATCCTCTATCCTATCCTATCCTCTATCCTATCCTTTCCTCTATCCTATCCTATCCTCTATCCTATCCTATCGTCTATCCTATCCTATCCTCTATCCTATCCTATCCTATCCTCTATCCTATCCTATCCTCTATCCTATCCTATCTTCTATCCTATCCTATCCGCTATCCTATGAAATCCCCTATCCTATCCTCTATCCTATCCTATCCTCTATCCTATCCTATCCTCTATCCTATCCTATCTTCTATCCTATCCTATCGTCTATCCTATCCTATCCTCTATCCTATCCTATCCTCTATCCTATCCTATCCTCTATCCTATCCTATCCTCTATCCTATCCTATCCTCTATCCTATCCTATCCTCTATCCTATCCTATCCTCTATCCTATCCTATCCTCTATCCTATCCTATCATCTATCCCCAATCCTATCCTTTCCTGTATCCTATCCAATCCTCTATCCTATCCTGTCCTCTATCCTATCCTATCCTCTATCCCATCCTATCCTCTATCCTATCCTCTATCCTATCCTATCCTCTATCCTATCCTATCTTCTATCCTATCCGATCCTCTATCCTATCAAATCCCCTATCCTATCTTCTATCCTATCCTATCCTCTATCCTATCCTATCCTCTATCCTATCCTATCGTCTATCCTATCCTCTATCCTATCCTATCGTCTATCCTATCCTATCCTCTATCCTATCCTCTCCTGTATCCTATTCTATCCTCTATTCTATCCTATCCTCTATCCTATCCTATCCTCTATCCTATCCTATCGTCTATCCTATCCTCTATCCTATCCTATCCTCTATCCTATCCTATCCTCTATCCTATCCTATCCTCTATCCTATCCTATCTTCTATCCTATCCTATCCTATCTTCTATCCTATCCTATCCTCTATCCTATCCTTTCCTGTATCCTATCCTATCCATTATCCTCTATCCTATCCAATCCTCTGTCCAATCCTATCCTCTATCCTATCCTATCTTCTATCCTATCCTATCCTATCTTCTATCCTATCCTATCCTCTATCCTATCCTTTCCTGTATCCTATCCTATCCATTATCCTCTATCCTATCCAATCCTCTGTCCAATCCTATCCTCTATCCTATCCTATCCTATCTTCTATCCTATCCTATCCTCTATCCTATCCTTTCCTGTATCCTATCCTATCCATTATCCTCTATCCTATCCTATCCTCTATCCTATCCTATCGTCTATCCTATCCTCTATCCAATCCTATCCTCTATCCTATCCTATCTTCTATCCTATCCTATCCTATCTTCTATCCTATCCTATCCTCTATCCTATCCTTTCCTGTATCCTATCCTATCCATTATCCTCTATCCTATCCTATCGTCTATCCTATCCTCTATCCTATCCTATCCTCTATCCTATCCTATCCTCTATCCTATCCTACCCTCTATCCTATCCTATCTTCTATCCTATCCTATCCTACCTTCTATCCTGTCCTATCCTCTATCCTATCCTATGCTCTATCCTATCCTATCCTCTATCCTATCCTATCCTCTATCCTATCCTTTCCTCTATCCTATCCTATCCTCTATCCTATCCTATCGTCTATCCTATCCTATCCTATCCTCTATCCTATCCTCTATCATATCCTATCCTATCCTATCCTATCCTCTATCCTATCCTATCTTCTATCCTATCCTATCCTCTATCCTATCCTCTCCTCTATCCTATCCAATCCTCTATCCTATCCTATCCCCTATCCTATCCTATCCTCTATCCTATCCTATCGTCAATCCTGTCCTATCCTCTATCCTATCCTATCCTCTATCCTAGCCCATCCTCTATCCTATCAAATCCAATCCCCTATCCTATCCTCTATCCAATCCTATCCCCTATCCAATCCTATCCTCAATCCTATCCTTTCCTGTATCCTATCCTATCCTGTATCCTCTATCCTATCGTATCCTCTACCCTATCCTATCCTCTATCCTATCCTATCCTCTATCCTATCCTATCCTCTATCCTATCCTATCCTCTATCCTATCCTATCCTCTATCCTATCCTATCCTCTATCCTATCCTATCTTCTATCCTATCCTATCCTCCACCCTATGAAATCCCATATCCAATCCTCTGTCCTATCCTATCCTCTATCCTATCCTATCCTCTATCCTATCCTATCCTCTATCCTATCCTATCCTCTATCCTATCCTCTATTCTATCCTATCCTCTATCCTATCCTATCCACTATCCTATCCTATCCTCTATCCTATCCTATCCTCTATCCTATCAAATCCCCTATCCTATCCTCTATCCTATCCTATCCTGTATCCTATCCTATCCTCTATCGTCTATCGTATCCAATCCTCTATCCTATCCTATCCTCTATTCTATCCTCTATCCTATCCTATCCTCTATAATATCGTACACTCTATCCTATAATATCGTCTATCCGATCCTATTCTCTTTCCTATCCTCTATCCTATCCTATCCTCTATCCTATAATATCCTCTATCCTATCCTATCTTCTATCCTATCCTATCCTCTATCCTATCAAATCCCCTATCCTATCCTCTGTACTATCCTATCCTCTATCCTATCCTATCCTCTATCCTATCCTCTATCCTATCCTATCCTATCCTCTATCCTATCCTATCCTCTATCCTATCCTATCGTCTATCCTATCCTATCCTCTATCCTATCCAATCCTCCATCCTATCCTATCCTCTATCCTGTCCTATCCTCTATCCTATCCTATCTTCTATCCTATCCTATCCTCTATCCTATCAAATCCCCTATCCTATCCTCTATCCTATCCTATCCTCTATCCTATCCTATCTTTTATCCTATCCTATCCTCTATCCTATCCTATCGTCTATCCTATCCTATCCTCTATCCTATCCTTTCCTCTATCCTATCCTATCCTCTATCCTATCCTATCGTCTATCCTATCCTATCCTATCCTCTATCCTATCCTATCCTCTATCCTATCCTATCTTCTATCCTATCCTATCCGCTATCGTATGAAATCCCCTATCCTATCCTCTATCCTATCCTGTCCTCTATCCTATCCTATCCTCTATCCTTTCCTATCCTCTATCCTATCCTATCGTCTATCCTATCCTATCCTCTATCCTATCCTATCCTCTATCCTATCCTATCTTCTATCCTATCCTATCCTATCTTCCATCCTATCCTATCCTCTATCCTATCAAATCCCCTAACCTATCAAATCATCTATCCTATCCTCTATCCTATCCTATCCTCTATCCTATCCTATCTTCTATCCTATCCTATCCTCTATCCTATCCTTTCCTCTATCCTATCCTATCCTCTAACCTATCCTATCGTCTATCCTATCCTATCCTCTATCCTATCCTATCCTACCCTCTATCCTATCCTATCCTCTATCCTATCCTATCTTCTATCCTATCCTATCCGCTATCCTATGAAATCCCCTATCCTATCCTCTATCCTATCCTATCCTCTATCCTATCCTATCCTCTATCCTATCCTATCCTCTATCCTATCCTATCCTCTATCCTATCCTATCTTCTATCCTATCCTATCGTCTATCCTATCCTATCGTCTATCCTATCCTATCCTCTATCCTATCCTATCCTCTATCCTATCCTATCCTCTATCCCATCCTATCCTCTATCCTATCCTATCCTCTATCCTATCCTATCATCTATCCTCAATCCTATCCTTTCCTGTATCCTATCCAATCCTCTATCCTATCCTGTCCTCTATCCTATCCTATCCTCTATCCCATCCTATCCTCTATCCTATCCTCTATCCTATCCTATCCTCTATCCTATCCTATCTTCTATCCTATCCGATCCTCTATCCTATCAAATCCCCTATCCTATCTTCTATCCTATCCTATCCTCTATCCTATCCTATCCTCTATCCTATCCTATCGTCTATCCTATCCTCTATCCTATCCTATCCTCTATCCTATCCTATCCTCTATCCTATCCTATCCTCTATCCTATCCTATCCTCTATCCTATCCTATCTTCTATCCTATCCTATCCTATCTTCTATCCTATCCTATCCTATCTTCTATCCTATCCTATCCTCTATCCTATCCTTTCCTGTATCCTATCCTATCCATTATCCTCTATCCTATCCTATCCTCTATCCTATCCTATCGTCTATCCTATCCTCTATCCTATCCTATCCTCTATCCTATCCTATCCTCTATCCTATCCTACCCTCTACCCTATCCTATCTTCTATCCTATCCTATCCTACCTTCTATCCTATCCTATCCTCTATCCTATCCTATCCTCTATCCTATCCTATCCTCTATCCTATCCTATCCTCTATCCTATCCTTTCCTCTATCCTATCCTATCCTCTATCCTATCCTATCGTCTATCCTATCCTATCCTATCCTCTATCCTATCCTCTCCTCTATCCTATCCAATCCTCTATCCTATCCTATCCCCTATCCTATCCTATCCTCTATCCTATCCTATCGTCAATCCTGTCCTATCCTCTATCCTATCCTATCCTCTATCCTATCCTCTATCCTAGCCCATCCTCTATCCTATCAAATCCAATCCCCTATCCTATCCTCTATCCAATCCTATCCCCTATCCAATCCTATCCTCAATCCTTTCCTATCCTCTATCCTATCCTCTATCCTAGCCTATCCTCTATCCTATCCTATCCAATCCCCTATCCTATCCTCTATCCAATCCTATCCTCAATCCTATCCGTTCCTATATCCTATCCTATCCTCTATCCTCTATCCTATCCAATCCTCTGTCCTATCCTATCCTCTCTCCTATCCTATCGTGTATCCTATCCTATCGTGTATCCTATCCTATCGTGTATCCTCTCCTCTATCCTATCCTATCCTCTATCCTATCAAATCCCCTTTCCTATCCTCTGTCCTATCCTATCCTCTACCCTATCCTATCCTCTATCCTATCCTATCCTCTATCCTATCCTATCCTCTATCCTATCCTATCTTCTATCCTATCCTATCCTCTATCCTATCAAATCCCCTATCCTATCCTCTGTACTATCCTATCCTCTATCCTATCCTATCCTCTATCCTATCCTCTATCCTATCCTATCCTATCCTCTATCCTATCCTATCCTCTATCCTATCCTATCGTCTATCCTATCCTATCCTCTATCCTATCCAATCCTCTATCCTATCCTATCCTCTATCCTATCCTATCCTCTATCCTATCCTATCATCTATCCTCAATCCTATCCTTTCCTGTATCCTATCCAATCCTCTATCCTATCCTGTCCTCTATCCTATCCTATCCTCTATCCCATCCTATCCTCTATCCTATCCTCTATCCTATCCTATCCTCTATCCTATCCTATCTTCTATCCTATCCGATCCTCTATCCTATCAAATCCCCTATCCTATCCTCTGTACTATCCTATCCTCTATCCTATCCTATCCTCTATCCTATCCTCTATCCTATCCTATCCTATCCTCTATCCTATCCTATCCTCTATCCTATCCTATCGTCTATCCTATCCTATCCTCTATCCTATCCAATCCTCCATCCTATCCTATCCTCTATCCTGTCCTATCCTCTATCCTATCCTATCTTCTATCCTATCCTATCCTCTATCCTATCAAATCCCCTATCCTATCCTCTATCCTATCAAATCCCCTATCCTATCCTCTATCCTATCCTATCCTCTATCCTATCCTATCTTTTATCCTATCCTATCCTCTATCCTATCCTATCGTCTATCCTATCCTATCCTCTATCCTATCCTATCCTCTAACCTATCCTATCCTCTATCCTATCCTATCTTCCATCCTATCCTTTCCTCTATCCTATCCTATCTTCTATCCTATCCTATCCTCTATCCTATCCTATCGTCTATCCTATCCTCTATCCTATCCTTTCCTCTATCCTATCCTATCCTCTATCCTATCCTATCGTCTATCCTATCCTATCCTATCCTCTATCCTATCCTATCCTCTATCCTATCCTATCTTCTATCCTATCCTATCGTCTATCCTATCCTATCCTCTATCCTATCCTATCCTCTATCCTATCCTATCCTGTATCCTATCCTATCCTCTATCCTTTCCTATCCTCTACCCTATCCTATCGTCTATCCTATCCTATCCTCTATCCTATCCTATCCTCTATCCTATCCTATCTTCTATCCTATCCTGTCCTATCTTCCATCCTATCCTATCCTCTATCCTATCAAATCCCCTATCCTATCAAATCATCTATCCTATCCTCTATCCTATCCTATCCTCTATCCTATCCTTTCCTCTATCCTATCCTATCCTCTATCCTATCCTATCGTCTATCCTATCCTATCCTCTATCCTATCCTATCCTATCCTCTATCCTATCCTATCCTATCCTCTATCCTATCCTATCCTCTATCCTATCCTATCTTCTATCCTATACTATCCGCTATCCTATGAAATCCCCTATCCTATCCTCTATCCTATCCTATCCTCTATCCTATCCTCTCCTGTATCCTATCCTATCTTCTATCCTATCCTATCTTCTATCCTATCCGATCCTCTATCCTATCAAATCCCCTATCCTATCTTCTATCCTATCCTATCCTCTATCCTATCCTATCCTCTATCCTATCCTATCGTCTATCCTATCCTCTATCCGATCCTATCGTCTATCCTATCCTATCCTCTATCCTATCCTCTCCTGTATCCTATCCTATCCTCTATTCTATCCTATCCTCTATCCTATCCTATCCTCTATCCTATCCTATCGTCTATCCTATCCTCTATCCTATCCTATCGTCTATCCTATCCTATCCTCTATCCTATCCTATCCTCTATCCTATCCTATCTTCTATCCTATCCTATCCTATCTTCTATCCTATCCTATCCTATCTTCTATCCTATCCTATCCTCTATCCTATCCTTTCCTGTATCCTATCCTATCCATTATCCTCTATCCTATCCAATCCTCTGTCCTATCCTATCCTCTATCCTATCCTATCTTCTATCCTATCCTCTATCCTATCCTATCATCTATCCTATCCTATCTTCTATCCTATCCTATCCTCTATTCTATCCTATCCTCTATCCTATCCTATCCTCTATCCTATCCTATCGTCTATCCTATCCTCTATCCTATCCTATCGTCTATCCTATCCTATCCTCTATCCTATCCTATCCTCTATCCTATCCTATCTTCTATCCTATCCTATCCTATCTTCTATCCTATCCTATCCTCTATCCTATCCTTTCCTGTATCCTATCCTATCCATTATCCTCTATCCTATCCTATCCTCTATCCTATCCTATCGTCTATCCTATCCTATCCTCTATCCTATCCTATCCTCTATCCTATCCTATCTTCTATCCTATCCTATCCTATCTTCTATCCTATCCTATCCTCTATCCTATCCTATCCTATCCTCTATCCTATCCTATCCTATCCTCTATCCTATCCTATCCTCTATCCTATCCTATCTTCTATCCTATCCTATCCGCTATCCTATGAAATCCCCTATCCTATCCTCTATCCTATCCTATCCTCTATCCTATCCTCTCCTGTATCCTATCCTATCTTCTATCCTATCCTATCTTCTATCCTATCCGATCCTCTATCCTATCAAATCCCCTATCCTATCTTCTATCCTATCCTATCCTCTATCCTATCCTATCCTCTATCCTATCCTATCGTCTATCCTATCCTCTATCCGATCCTATCGTCTATCCTATCCTATCCTCTATCCTATCCTCTCCTGTATCCTATCCTATCCTCTATTCTATCCTATCCTCTATCCTATCCTATCCTCTATCCTATCCTATCGTCTATCCTATCCTCTATCCTATCCTATCGTCTATCCTATCCTATCCTCTATCCTATCCTATCCTCTATCCTATCCTATCTTCTATCCTATCCTATCCTATCTTCTATCCTATCCTATCCTATCTTCTATCCTATCCTATCCTATCTTCTATCCTATCCTATCCTCTATCCTATCCTTTCCTGTATCCTATCCTATCCATTATCCTCTATCCTATCCAATCCTCTGTCCTATCCTATCCTCTATCCTATCCTATCTTCTATCCTATCCTCTATCCTATCCTATCCTCTATCCTATCCTATCTTCTATCCTATCCTATCCTCTATTCTATCCTATCCTCTATCCTATCCTATCCTCTATCCTATCCTATCGTCTATCCTATCCTCTATCCTATCCTATCGTCTATCCTATCCTATCCTCTATCCTATCCTATCCTCTATCCTATCCTATCCTCTATCCTATCCTATCCTCTATCCTATCCTATCCTCTATCCTATCCTATCCTCTATCCTATCCTATCTTCTATCCTATCCTATCCTCTATCCTATCCTATCCTCTATCCTATCCTATCTTCTATCCTATCCTCTATCCTATCCTATCCTCTATCCTATCCTATCTTCTATCCTATCCTATCCTCTATTCTATCCTATCCTCTATCCTATCCTATCCTCTATCCTATCCTATCGTCTATCCTATCCTCTATCCTATCCTATCGTCTATCCTATCCTATCCTCTATCCTATCCTATCCTCTATCCTATCCTATCTTCTATCCTATCCTATCCTATCTTCTATCCTATCCTATCCTCTATCCTATCCTTTCCTGTATCCTATCCTATCCATTATCCTCTATCCTATCCTATCCTCTATCCTACCCTATCCTCTATCCTATCCTATCCTCTATACTATCCAATCCTCTATCCTATCCTATCCTCAATCCTATCCTATCCTCTATCCCATCCTATCGTCTATCCTATCCTATCCTATCCTCTATCCTATCAAATCCCCTATCCTATAAAATCCTCTATCCTATCCTCCATCCTATCCTATCCTCTAACCTATTCTCTCCTCTATCCTATTCTATCCTCTATCCTATCCTATCCTATCGTCTATCCTATCCTCTATCCTATCCTCTATCCTATCCTATCCTATATCCTATCCTATCGTCTATCCTATCAAATCCCCTATCCTATCTTCTATCCTATCCTATCCTCTATTCTATCCTATCCTCTATCCTATCCTATCCTCTATCCTATCCTATCGTCTATCCTATCCTCTATCCTATCCTATCGTCTATCCTATCCTATCCTCTATCCTATCCTATCCTCTATCCTATCCTATCTTCTATCCTATCCTATCCTATCTTCTATCCTATCCTATCCTCTATCCTATCCTTTCCTGTATCCTATCCTATCCATTATCCTCTATCCTATCCTATCCTCTATCCTACCCTATCCTCTATCCTATCCTATCCTCTATACTATCCAATCCTCTATCCTATCCTATCCTCAATCCTATCCTATCCTCTATCCCATCCTATCGTCTATCCTATCCTATCCTATCCTCTATCCTATCAAATCCCCTATCCTATAAAATCCTCTATCCTATCCTCCATCCTATCCTATCCTCTAACCTATTCTCTCCTCTATCCTATTCTATCCTCTATCCTATCCTATCCTATCGTCTATCCTATCCTCTATCCTATCCTCTATCCTATCCTATCCTATATCCTATCCTATCGTCTATCCTATCAAATCCCCTATCCTATCTTCTATCCTATCCTATCCTCTATCCTATCCTATTCTCTACCCTATCATATCCTCTATCCTATAATATCCTCTATCCTATCCTATCCTCTATCCAATCCTCTGTCGTATCCTATCCTCTATCCTATCCTATCCTCTATCCTATCCTATCCTCTATCCTACCCTATCCTCTATCCTATCCTATCCTCTATACTATCCAATCCTCTATCCTATCCTATCGTGTATCCTATCCTCTATCCTATCCTATCCTCTATCCTATCCAATCCCCTATCCTATCCTCTGTCCTATCCCATCCTCTACCCTATCATATCCTCTATCCTATCATATCCTCTATTATATCCTCTTCTCTACCCTATCATATCCTCTATCCTATAATATCCTCTATCCTATCCTATCATCTATCCAATCCTCTGTCGTATCATATCCTCTATCCTATCCAATCCTCTATCCTATCCTATCCTCTATCCTATCCTATCCTCTATCCTATCCTCTATCCTAGCCTATCCTCTATCCTATTCTATCCAATCCCCTATCCTATCCTCTATCCAATCCTATCCTCAATCCTATACTTTCCTGTATCCTATCCTATCCTCTATCCTCTATCCTATCCTATTCTCTACCCTATCATATCGTCTATCCTATAATATCCTCTATCCTATCCTATCCTCTATCCAATCCTCTGTCGTATCCTATCCTCTATCCTATCCTGTCCTCTATCCTATCCTATCCTCTATCCTACCCTATCCTCTATCCTATCCTATCCTCTATACTATCCAATCCTCTATCCTATCCTATCCTCAATCCTATCCTATCCTCTATCCTATCCTATCGTCTATCCTATCCTATCCTATCCTCTATCCTATCAAATCCCCTATCCTATCAAATCCCCTATCCTATCAAATCCCCTATCCTATCAAATCCTCTATCCTATCCTCTATCCTATCCTATCTTCTATCCTATCCTATCCTCTTTCCTATCAAATCCCCTATCCTATCCTCTATCCTATCCTATCCTATCCTATCCTCTATCCTATCCTATCTTCAATCCTATCCTATCCTCTATCCTATCCTTTCCTCTATCCTATCCTATCCTCTATCCTATCCTATCGCCTATCCTATCCTATCCTCTATCCTATCCTATCTTCTATCCTATCCTATCCTCTATCCTATCCAATCCTCTATCCTATCCTATCCTCAATCCTATCCTATCCTCTATCCTATCCTATCCTCTATCCTATCCTATCTTTTATCCTATCCTATCCTCTATCCTATCCTATCGTCTATCCTATCCTATCCTCTATCCTATCCTATCCTCTAACCTATCCTATCCTCTATCCTATCCTATCTTCCATCCTATCCTTTCCTCTATCCTATCCTATCTTCTATCCTATCCTATCCTCTATCCTATCCTATCGTCTATCCTATCCTCTATCCTATCCTTTCCTCTATCCTATCCTATCCTCTATCCTATCCTATCGTCTATCCTATCCTATCCTATCCTCTATCCTATCCTATCCTCTATCCTATCCTATCTTCTATCCTATCCTATCGTCTATCCTATCCTATCCTCTATCCTATCCTATCCTCTACCCTATCAGATCGTCTATCCTATCCTATCCTCTATCCTATCCTATCCTCTATCCTATCCTATCTTCTATCCTATCCTGTCCTATCTTCCATCCTATCCTATCCTCTATCCTATCAAATCCCCTATCCTATCAAATCATCTATCCTATCCTCTATCCTATCCTATCCTCTATCCTATCCTTTCCTCTATCCTATCCTATCCTCTATCCTATCCTATCGTCTATCCTATCCTATCCTCTATCCTATCCTATCCTATCCTCTATCCTATCCTATCCTATCCTCTATCCTATCCTATCCTCTATCCTATCCTATCTTCTATCCTATCCTATCCGCTATCCTATGAAATCCCCTATCCTATCCTCTATCCTATCCTATCCTCTATCCTATCCTCTCCTGTATCCTATCCTATCTTCTATCCTATCCTATCTTCTATCCTATCCGATCCTCTATCCTATCAAATCCCCTATCCTATCTTCTATCCTATCCTCTATCCTATCCTATCCTCTATCCTATCCTATCGTCTATCCTATCCTCTATCCGATCCTATCGTCTATCCTATCCTATCCTCTATCCTATCCTCTCCTGTATCCTATCCTATCCTCTATTCTATCCTATCCTCTATCCTATCCTATCCTCTATCCTATCCTATCGTCTATCCTATCCTCTATCCTATCCTATCGTCTATCATATCCTATCCTCTATCCTATCCTATCCTCTATCCTATCCTATCTTCTATCCTATCCTATCCTATCTTCTATCCTATCCTATCCTATCTTCTATCCTATCCTATCCTCTATCCTATCCTTTCCTGTATCCTATCCTATCCATTATCCTCTATCCTATCCAATCCTCTGTCCTATCCTATCCTCTATCCTATCCTATCTTCTATCCTATCCTCTATCCTATCCTATCCTCTATCCTATCCTATCTTCTATCCTATCCTATCCTCTATTCTATCCTATCCTCTATCCTATCCTATCCTCTATCCTATCCTATCGTCTATCCTATCCTCTATCCTATCCTATCGTCTATCCTACCCTATCCTCTATCCTATCCTATCCTCTATCCTATCCTATCTTCTATCCTATCCTATCCTATCTTCTATCCTATCCTATCCTCTATCCTATCCTTTCCTGTATCCTATCCTATCCATTATCCTCTATCCTATCCTATCCTCTATCCTATCCTATCGTCTATCCTATCCTCTATCCTATCCTATCCTCTATCCTATCCTATCCTCTATCCTATCCTATCTTCTATCCTATCCTCTATCCTATCCTATCTTCTATCCTATCCTCTATCCTATCCTATCCTCTATCCTATCCTATCTTCTATCCTATCCTATCCTATCTTCTATCCTATCCTATCCTATCTTCTATCCTATCCTATCCTCTATCCTATCCTTTCCTGTATCCTATCCTATCCATTATCCTCTATCCTATCCAATCCTCTGTCCTATCCTATCCTCTATCCTATCCTATCTTCTATCCTATCCTCTATCCTATCCTATCCTCTATCCTATCCTATCTTCTATCCTATCCTATCCTCTATTCTATCCTATCCTCTATCCTATCCTATCCTCTATCCTATCCTATCGTCTATCCTATCCTCTATCCTATCCTATCGTCTATCCTATCCTATCCTCTATCCTATCCTATCCCCTATCCTATCCTATCTTCTATCCTATCCTATCCTATCTTCTATCCTATCCTATCCTCTATCCTATCCTTTCCTGTATCCTATCCTATCCATTATCCTCTATCCTATCCTATCCTCTATCCTATGCTATCGTCTATCCTATCCTCTATCCTATCCTATCCTCTATCCTATCCTATCCTCTATCCTATCCTATCTTCTATCCTATCCTATCCTCTATCCTATCCTATCCTCTATCCTATCCTATCTTCTATCCTATCCTCTATCCTATCCTATCCTCTATCCTATCCTATCTTCTATCCTATCCTATCCTCTATTCTATCCTATCCTCTATCCTATCCTATCCTCTATCCTATCCTATCGTCTATCCTATCCTCTATCCTATCCTATCGTCTATCCTATCCTATCCTCTATCCTATCCTATCCTCTATCCTATCCTATCTTCTATCCTATCCTATCCTATCTTCTATCCTATCCTATCCTCTATCCTATCCTTTCCTGTATCCTATCCTATCCATTATCCTCTATCCTATCCTATCCTCTATCCTATCCTATCGTCTATCCTATCCTATCCTCTATCCTATCCTATCCTCTATCCTATCCTATCTTCTATCCTATCCTATCCTATCTTCTATCCTATCCTATCCTCTATCCTATCCTTTCCTGTATCCTATCCTATCCATTATCCTCTATCCTATCCTATCCTCTATCCTACCCTATCCTCTATCCTATCCTATCCTCTATACTATCCAATCCTCTATCCTATCCTATCCTCAATCCTATCCTATCCTCTATCCCATCCTATCGTCTATCCTATCCTATCCTATCCTCTATCCTATCAAATCCCCTATCCTATAAAATCCTCTATCCTATCCTCCATCCTATCCTATCCTCTAACCTATTCTCTCCTCTATCCTATTCTATCCTCTATCCTATCCTATCCTATCGTCTATCCTATCCTCTATCCTATCCTATCCTATATCCTATCCTATCGTCTATCCTATCAAATCCCCTATCCTATCTTCTATCCTATCCTATCCTCTATCCTATCCTATTCTCTACCCTATCATATCCTCTATCCTATAATATCCTCTATCCTATCCTATCCTCTATCCAATCCTCTGTCGTATCCTATCCTCTATCCTATCCTATCCTCTATCCTATCCTATCCTCTATCCTACCCTATCCTCTATCCTATCCTATCCTCTATACTATCCAATCCTCTATCCTATCCTATCGTGTATCCTATCCTCTATCCTATCCTATCCTCTATCCTATCCAATCCCCTATCCTATCCTCTGTCCTATCCCATCCTCTACCCTATCATATCCTCTATCCTATCATATCCTCTATTATATCCTCTTCTCTACCCTATCATATCCTCTATCCTATAATATCCTCTATCCTATCCTATCCTCTATCCAATCCTCTGTCGTATCATATCCTCTATCCTATCCAATCCTCTATCCTATCCTATCCTCTATCCTATCCTATCCTCTATCCTGTATTATCCTCTATCCTATCCTATCCTCTATCCTATCCTCTATCCTAGCCTATCCTCTATCCTATTCTATCCAATCCCCTATCCTATCCTCTATCCAATCCTATCCTCAATCCTATACTTTCCTGTATCCTATCCTATCCTCTATCCTCTATCCTATCCTATTCTCTACCCTATCATATCGTCTATCCTATAATATCCTCTATCCTATCCTATCCTCTATCCAATCCTCTGTCGTATCCTATCCTCTATCCTATCCTGTCCTCTATCCTATCCTATCCTCTATCCTACCCTATCCTCTATCCTATCCTATCCTCTATACTATCCAATCCTCTATCCTATCCTATCCTCAATCCTATCCTATCCTCTATCCTATCCTATCGTCTATCCTATCCTATCCTATCCTCTATCCTATCAAATCCCCTATCCTATCAAATCCCCTATCCTATCAAATCCTCTATCCTATCCTCTATCCTATCCTATCTTCTATCCTATCCTATCCTCTTTCCTATCAAATCCCCTATCCTATCCTCTATCCTATCCTATCCTATCCTATCCTCTATCCTATCCTATCTTCAATCCTATCCTATCCTCTATCCTATCCTTTCCTCTATCCTATCCTATCCTCTATCCTATCCTATCGCCTATCCTATCCTATCCTCTATCCTATCCTATCCTCTATCCTATCCTATCCTCTATCCTATCCAATCCTCTATCCTATCCTATCCTCAATCCTATCCTATCCTCTATCCTATCCTATCGTCTATCCTATCCTATCCTATCCTCTATCCTATCAAATCCCCTATCCTATCAAATCCTCTATCCTATCTTCAATCCTATCCTATCCTCTAACCTATTCTCTCCTCTATCCTATTCTATCCTCTATCCTATCCTATCGCCTATCCTATCCTATCCTCTATCCTATCCTATCCTCTATCCAATCCTATCCTCTATCCTATCCTATCCTCTATCCTATCAAATCCTCTATCCTATCCTCTATCCTATACTATCCTCTATCCTATCAAATCCTCTATCCTATCCTCTCCTCTATCCTATCCTATCCTCTATCCTATCCTATCCTCTATCCTATCCTATCCTCTATCCTATCCTATCCTCTATCCTATCCTATCGTCAATCCTGTTCTATCTTCTATCCTATCCTATCCTCTTTCCTATCAAATCCCCTATCCTATCCTATATCCTATCCTATCCTATCCTATCCTCTATACTATCCTATCTTCTATCCTATCCTATCCTCTATCCTATCAAATCCCCTATCCTATCCTCTATCCTATCCTATCGTCTATCCTATCCTCTATCCAATCCTATCCTCTATCCTATCCTATCCTCTATCCTATCAAATCCTCTATCCTATCCTCTATCCTATCCTATCCTCTATCCTATCAAATCCTCTATCCTATCCTCTCCTCTATCCTATCCTTTCCTCTATCGTATCCTATCCTCTATCCTATCCTATCGTCTATCCTATCCTATCCTCTATCCTATCCTCTATCCTATCCTATCTTCTATCCTATCCTATCCTCTTTCCTATCAAATCCCCTATCCTATCCTCTATCCTATCCTATCCTATCCTATCCTCTATCCTATCCTATCTTCAATCCTATCCTATCCTCTATCCTATCCTTTCCTCTATCCTATCCTATCCTCTATCCTACCCTATCGCCTATCCTATCCTATCCTCTATCCTATCCTATCCTCTATCCTATCCTATCCTCTATCCTATCCAATCCTCTATCCTATCCTATCCTCAATCCTATCCTATCCTCTATCCTATCCTATCGTCTATCCTATCCTATCCTATCCTCTATCCTATCCTATCGTCTATCCTATCCTATCCTATCCTCTATCCTATCAAATCCCCTATCCTATCAAATCCTCTATCCTATCCTCTATCCTATCCTATCTTCTATCCTATCCTATCCTCTATCCTATCAAATCCCCTATCCTATCCTCTATCCTATCCTATCGTCTATCCTATCCTCTATCCAATCCTATCCTCTATCCTATCCTATCCTCTATCCTATCAAATCCTCTATCCTATCCTCTATCCTATACTATCCTCTATCCTATCAAATCCTCTATCCTATCCTATCCTCTATCCTATCCTATCCTCTATCCTATCCTATCCTCTATCCTATCCTATCCTCTATCCTATCCTATCCTCTATCCTATCCTATCCTCTATCCTATCCTATCGTCAATCCTGTTCTATCTTCTATCCTATCCTATCCTCTTTCCTATCAAATCCCCTATCCTATCCTATATCCTATCCTATCCTATCCTATCCTCTATACTATCCTATCTTCTATCCTATCCTATCCACTATCCTATCAAATCCCCTATCCTATCCTCTATCCTATCCTATCGTCTATCCTATCCTCTATCCAATCCTATCCTCTATCCTATCCTATCCTCTATCCTATCAAATCCTCTATCCTATCCTCTATCCTATCCTATCCTCTATCCTATCAAATCCTCTATCCTATCCTCTCCTCTATCCTATCCTTTCCTCTATCGTATCCTATCCTCTATCCTATCCTATCGTCTATCCTATCCTATCCTCTATCCTATCCTATCCTCTATCCTATCCTATCCTCTATCCTATCCAATCCTCTATCCTATCCTATCCTCAATCCTATCCTATCCTCTATCCTATCCTATCCTATCCTCTATCCTATCAAATCCCCCAGCCTATCAAATCCCCTATCCTATCAAATCCTCTATCCTATCCTCTATCCTATCCTATCTTCTATCCTATCCTATCCTCTATCCTATCAAATCCCCTATCCTATCCTCTATCCTATCCTATCCTCTATCCTATCAAATCCTCTATCCTATCCTCTCCTCTATCCTATCCTATCCTCTATCCTATCCTATCCTCTATCCTATCCTATCCTCTATCCTATCCTATCGTCAATCCTGTCCTATCCTCTATCCTATCCTATCCTCTATCCTATCCTCTATCCTAGCCTATCCTCTATCCTATCCAATCCAATCCCCTATCCTATCCTCTACCCAATCCTATCCTCAATCCTATCCTTTCCTGTATCCTATCCTATCCTCTATCCTCTATCCTATCCAATCCTCTATCCTGTCCTATCCTCTATCCTCTATCCTATCCAATCCTCTGTCCTGTCCTATCCTCTATTCTATCCTATCCTCTATCCTATCCTATCGTCTATCCTATCCTATCCTCTATCCTATCCTATCCTCTATCCTATCCAATCCTCTGTCCTGTCCTATCCTCTATTCTATCCTATCCTCTATCCTATCCTATCGTCTATCCTATCCTATCCTCTATCCTATCCTATCCTCTATCCTATCCAATCCTCTATCCTATCCTATCAGCTATCCTCAATCCTATCCTTTCCTGTATCCTATCCAATCCTCTATCCTATCCTGTCGTCTATCCTATCCTATCCTCTATCCCATCCTATCCTCTATCCTATCCTATCGTCTATCCTATCCTCTATCCTATCCTTTCCTCTATCCTATCCTATCCTCTATCCTATCCTATCGTCTATCCTATCCTATCCTCTATCCTATCCTATCCTCTATCCTATCCAATCCTCTATCCTATCCTATCATCTATCATCAATCCTATGCTTTCCTGTATCCTATCCAATCCTCTATCCTATCCTGTCATCTATCCTATCCTATCCTCTATCCCATCCTATCCTCTATCCTATCCTATCGTCTATCCTATCCTCTATCCTATCCTATCATCTATCCTATCCTGTCCTCTATCCTATCCTATCCTCTATCCTATCCTCTATCCTAGCCTATCCTCTATCCTATCCTGTCCAATCCCCTATCCTATGCTCTATCCTATCCTACCCACTATAATATCGTATACTCTATCATGTCCTATCCTCCATCCTATTATATCATCTATCCGTTCCTATTCTCTATCCTAACCTATTCTCAATCCTATCCTCTATCCTATCCTATCCTCTATCCTATCCTATCCTCTATCCTATCCTATCCTCTATCCTGTCCAATCCTCTATCCTATCCTATCATCTATCATCAATCCTATGCTTTCCTGTATCCTATCCAATCCTCTATCCTATCCTGTCATCTATCCTATCCTATCCTCTATCCCATCCTATCCTCTATCCTATCCTATCGTCTATCCTATCCTCTATCCTATCCTATCATCTATCCTATCCTGTCCTCTATCCTATCCTATCCTCTATCCTATCCTCTATCCTAGCCTATCCTCTATCCTATCCTGTCCAATCCCCTATCCTATGCTCTATCCTATCCTACCCACTATAATATCGTATACTCTATCATGTCCTATCCTCCATCCTATTATATCATCTATCCGTTCCTATTCTCTATCCTAACCTATTCTCAATCCTATCCTCTATCCTATCCTATCCTCTATCCTATCCTATCCTCTATCCTATCCTATCCTCTATCCTATCCTATCCTCTATCCTATCCTATCCTCTATCCTATCCTATCCTCTATCCTATCCTATCCTCTATCCTATCCTATCCTCTATCCTATCCTATCCTCTATCCTATCCTATCCTCTATCCTATCCTATCCTCTATCCTATCCTATCCTCTATCCTATCCTATCCTCTATCCTATCCTATCCTCTATCCTATCCTATCCTCTATCGAATCCTCTATCCTATCCTCTATCCTCTATCCTATCCAATCCTCTGTCCTATCCTTTCCTCTATCCAATCCTCTATCCTATCCTATCCTCTATCCTATCCTATCCAATCCCCTATCCTATCCTCAATCCTATCCTTTCCTGTATCCTATCCTATCCTGTATCCTCTATCCTATCCAATCCTCTGTCCTATCCTATCCTCTATCCTATCCTATCGTGTATCCTATCCTCTATCCTATCAAATCCCCTATCCTATCCTCTGTCCTATCCTATCCTCTATCCTATCCTATCCTCTATCCTATCTTCTCCTCTATCCTATCCTATCGTCTATCCTATCCTATCCTATCCTCTATCCTATCAAATCCCCTATCCTATCAAATCCTCTATCCTATCCTCTATCCTATCCTATCTTCTATCCTATCCTATCCTCTATCCTATCAAATCCCCTATCCTATCCTCTATCCTATCCTATCGTCTATCCTATCCTCTATCCAATCCTATCCTCTATCCTATCCTATCCTCTATCCTATCAAATCCTCTATCCTATCCTCTATCCTATCCTATCCTCTATCCTATCAAATCCTCTATCCTATCCTCTCCTCTATCCTATCCTATCCTCTATCCTATCCTATCCACTATCCTATCCTATCCTCTATCCTATCCTATCGTCAATCCTGTCCTATCCTCTATCCTATCCTATCCTCTATCCTATCCTCTATCCTATCCTCTATCCTAGCCTATCCTCTATCCTATCCAATCCAATCCCCTATCCTATCCTCTACCCAATCCTATCCTCAATCCTATCCTTTCCTGTATCCTATCCTATCCTCTATCCTCTATCCTATTAAATCCTCTGTCCTATCCTATCCTCTATTCTATCCTATCCTCTATCCTATCCTATCCTCTATCCTATCCTCTATCCTATCAAATCCCCTATCCTATCCTCTGTACTATCCTATCCTCTATCCTATCCTATCTTCTATCCTATCCGATCCACTATCCTATCCCATCTTCTATCCTATCTGATCCTCTATCCTATCAAATCCCCTATCCTATCTTCTATCCTATCCTATCCTCTATCCTATCCTATCGTCTATCCTATCGTCTATCCTATCCTTTCCTCTATCCTATCCTATCCTCTATCCTATCCTATCGTCTATCCTATCCTATCCTCTATCCTATCCTATCCTCTATCCTATCCAATCCTCTATCCTATCCTATCATCTATCCTCAATCCTATCCTTTCCTGTATCCTATCCAATCCTCTATCCTATCCTGTCGTCTATCCTATCCTATCCTCTATCCCATCCTATCCTCTATCCTATCCTATCGTCTATCCTATCCTCTATCCTATCCTTTCCTCTATCCTATCCTATCCTCTATCCTATCCTATCGTCTATCCTATCCTATCCTCTATCCTATCCTATCCTCTATCCTGTCCAATCCTCTATCCTATCCTATCATCTATCATCAATCCTATGCTTTCCTGTATCCTATCCAATCCTCTATCCTATCCTGTCATCTATCCTATCCTATCCTCTATCCCATCCTATCCTCTACCCTATCCTATCGTCTATCCTATCCTCTATCCTATCCTATCATCTATCCTATCCTGTCCTCTATCCTATCCTATCCTCTATCCTATCCTCTATCCTAGCCTATCCTCTATCCTATCCTGTCCAATCCCCTATCCTATGCTCTATCCTATCCTACCCACTATAATATCGTATACTCTATCATGTCCTATCCTCTATCCTATTATATCATCTATCCGTTCCTATTCTCTATCCTAACCTATTCTCAATCCTATCCACTATCCTATCCTATCCTCTATCCTATCCTATCCTCTATCCTATCCTATCCTCTATCCTATCCTATCCTCTATCCTATCCTATCCTCTATCCTATCCTATCCTCTATCCTATCCTATCCTCTATCCTATCCTATCCTCTATCCTATCCTATCCTCTATCCTATCCTATCCTCTATCCTATCCTATCCTCTATCCTATCCTATCCTCTATCCTATCCTATCCTCTATCCTATCCTATCCTCTATCCAATCCTCTATCCTATCCTATCCTCTATCCTATCCTATCCTCTATCCTATCCAATCCTCTATCCTATCCTATCATCTATCCTCAATCCTATCCTTTCCTGTATCCTATCCAATCCTCTATCCTATCCTGTCGTCTATCCTATCCTATCCTCTATCCCATCCTATCCTCTATCCTATCCTATCGTCTATCCTATCCTCTATCCTATCCTTTCCTCTATCCTATCCTATCCTCTATCCTATCCTATCGTCTATCCTATCCTATCCTCTATCCTATCCTATCCTCTATCCTATCCAATCCTCTATCCTATCCTATCATCTATCATCAATCCTATGCTTTCCTGTATCCTATCCAATCCTCTATCCTATCCTGTCATCTATCCTATCCTATCCTCTATCCCATCCTATCCTCTACCCTATCCTATCGTCTATCCTATCCTCTATCCTATCCTATCATCTATCCTATCCTGTCCTCTATCCTATCCTATCCTCTATCCTATCCTCTATCCTAGCCTATCCTCTATCCTATCCTGTCCAATCCCCTATCCTATGCTCTATCCTATCCTACCCACTATAATATCGTATACTCTATCATGTCCTATCCTCTATCCTATTATATCATCTATCCGTTCCTATTCTCTATCCTAACCTATTCTCAATCCTATCCTCTATCCTATCCTATCCTCTATCCTATCCTATCCTCTATCCTATCCTATCCTCTATCCTATCCTATCCTCTATCCTATCCTATCCTCCAGCCAATCCTATCTTCTACCCTATCCTATCCTCTATCCTATCAAATCCCCTATCCTATCCTCTATCCTATCCTATCCTGTATCCTATCCTATCCTCTATCCTCTATCGTACCCAATCCACTATCCTATCCTATCCTCTATCCTATCCTATCCTCTATCCTATCCTATCCTCTATCCTATCCTATCGTCTATCCTATCCTATCCTCTATCCTATCCTATCCTCCATCCTATCCTATCCTCTATCCTATCCTATCCTGTATCCTATCCTATCTTCTATCCTATCCTATCCTCTATCCTATCAAATCCCCTATCCTATCCTCTATCCTATCCTATTCTCTATCCTATCCTATCCTCTATCCTATCCTATCTTCTATCCTATCCTATCCTCTATCCTATCCTATCGTCTATCCTATCCTATCCTCTATCCTATCCTATCCTCTATCCTATCCTATCCTCTATCCTATCCTATCTTGCATCCTATCCTTTCCTCTATCCTATCCTATCTTCTATCCTATCCGATCCACTATCCTATCCTATGTTCTATCCTATCTGATCCTCTATCCTATCAAATCCCCTATCCTATCTTCTATCCTATCCTATCCTCTATCCTATCCTATCGTATATCCTATCGTCTATCCTATCGTCTATCCTATCCTATCCTCTATCCTATCCTATCCTCTATCCTATCCTATCCTCTATCCTATGCTATCCTCTGTCCTATCCTATCCTCTATCCTATCCTATCCTCTATCCTATAATATGCTCTATCCTATCCTATCCTCTATCCTATCCTATCCTCTATCCTACGCTATCCTCTATCCTATCCTATCCTCTATCCTATCCTATCTTCTATCCTATCCTATCCTCTATCCTATTCTATCCTCTATCCCATCCTATCCTCTATCCTATCCTATCCTCTATCCTATCCTATCCTGTATCCTATCCTATCCTCTATCCTATCCTATCCTCTATCCTATCCTATCTTCTATCCTATCCGATCCACTATCCTATCCTATCTTCTATCCTATCTGATCCTCTATCCTATCAAATCCCCTATCCTATCTTCTATCCTATCCTATCCTCTATCCTATCCTATCGTCTATCCTATCGTCTATCCTATCCTTTCCTCTATCCTATCCTATCCTCTATCCTATCCTATCGTCTATCCTATCCTATCCTCTATCCTATCCTATCCTCTATCCTATCCTATCCTCTATCCTATCCTATCCTCTATCCTATCCTATCCTCTATCCTATCCTATCCTCTATCCAATCCTCTATCCTATCCTCTATCCTCTATCCTATCCAATCCTCTGTCCTATCCTATCCTCTATCCAATCCTCTATCCTATCCTATCCTCTATCCTATCCTATCCAATCCCCTATCCTATCCTCAATCCTATCCTTTCCTGTATCCTATCCTATCCTGTATCCTCTATCCTATCCAATCCTCTGTCCTATCCTATCCTCTATCCTATCCTATCCTCTATCCTATCTTCTCCTCTATCCTATCCTATCGTCTATCATATACTCTATCCTATCCTATCCTCTATCCAATCCTATCCTCAATCCTATCCTTTCCTGTATCCTATCCTATCCTGTATCCTCTATCCTATCCAATCCTCTATCCTATCGTATGCTCTACCCTATCATATCCTCTATCCTATCCTATCCTCTATCCTATCCTATCCTCTATCCTATCCTATCCTCCAGCCAATCCTATCTTCTACCCTATCCTATCCTCTTTCCTATCAAATCCCCTATCCTATCCTCTATCCTATCCTATCCTATCCTATCCTCTGTCCTATCCTATCTTCTATTCTATCCTATCCTCTATCCTATCCTTTCCTCTATCCTATCCTATCCTCTATCCTATCCTATCGTCTGTCCTATCCTATCGTCTATCCTATCCTATCCTCTATACTATCCTATCCTCTACCCTATCCTATCCTCTATCCTATCCTATTCTCTATCATATCCTATCCTCTATCCTATAATATCATCTATCCGTTCCTATTCTCTATCCTAACCTATTCTCAATCCTATCCTCTATCCTATCCTATCCTCTATCCTATCCTATCCTCTATCCTATCCTATCCTCTATCCAATCCTCTATCCTATCATCTATCCTCTATCCTATCCAATCCTCTGTCCTATCCTATCCTCTATCCAATCCTCTATCCTATCCTATCCTCTATCCTATCCTATCCAATCCCCTATCCTATCCTCAATCCTATCCTTTCCTGTATCCTATCCTATCCTCTATCCTCTATCCTATCTAATCCTCTGTCCTATCCTATCCTCTATCCCATCCTATCGTGTATCCTATCCTCTATCCTATCAAATCCCCTCTCCTATCCTCTGTCCTATCCTATCCTCTATCCTATCCTATCCTCTATCCTATCTTATCCTCTATCCTATCCTATCGTCTGTCATATCCTCTATCCTATCCTATCCTCTATCCAATCCTATCCTCAATCCTATCCTTTCCTGTATCCTATCCTATCCTGTATCCTCTATCCTATCCAATCCTCTATCCTATCGTATGCTCTACCCTATCATATCCTCTATCCTATCCTATCCTCTATCCTATCCGATCCTCTATCCTATCCTATCCTCCAGCCTATCCTATCTTCTACCCTATCCTATCCTCTTTCCTATCAAATCCCCTATCCTATCCTCTATCCTATCCTATCCTATCCTATCCTCTGTCCTATCCTATCTTCTATTCTATCCTATCCTCTATCCTATCCTTTCCTCTATCCTATCCTATCCTCTATCCTATCCTATCGTCAGTCCTATCCTATCGTCTATCCTATCCTATCCTCTATCCTATCCTATCATCTACCCTATCCTATCCTCTATCCTATCCTATCCTCTATGCTATCCTATCTTCTATCCTATCCTATCCTCTACCCTAAGAAATCCCATATCCTATCCTCTGTCCTATCCCATCCTCTATCCTATCCTATCCTCTATCCTATCCTATCCTCTATCCTATCCTCTATTCTATCCTATCCTCTATCCTATCCTATCCACTATCCTATCCTATCCTCTATCCTATCCTATCCTCTATCCTATCAAATCCCCTATCCTATCCTGTATCCTATCCTATCCTGTATCCTATCCTATCCTCTATCCTCTATCGTATCCAATCCACTATCCTATCCTATCCTCTATCCTATCCTATCCTCTATCCTATCCTATCCTCTATCCTATCCTATCGTCTATCCTATCCTATCCTCTATCCTATCCTATCCTCCATCCTATCCTATCCTCTATCCTATCCTATCCTGTATCCTATCCTATCTTCTATCCTATCCTATCCTCTATCCTATCCTCTATTCTATCCTATCCTCTATCCTATCCTATCCTCTATCCTATCAAATCCCCTATCCTATCCTCTATCCTATCCTATCCTGTATCCTATCCTATCCTCTATCCTCTATCGTACCCAATCCACTATCCTATCCTATCCTCTATCCTATCCTATCCTCTATCCTATCCTATCCTCTATCCTATCCTATCGTCTATCCTATCCTATCCTCTATCCTATCCTATCCTCCATCCTATCCTATCCTCTATCCTATCCTATCCTGTATCCTATCCTATCTTCTATCCTATCCTATCCTCTATCCTATCAAATCCCCTATCCTATCCTCTATCCTATCCTATTCTCTATCCTATCCTATCCTCTATCCTATCCTATCTTCTATCCTATCCTATCCTCTATCCTATCCTATCGTCTATCCTATCCTATCCTCTATCCTATCCTATCCTCTATCCTATCCTATCCTCTATCCTATCCTATCTTGCATCCTATCCTTTCCTCTATCCTATCCTATCTTCTATCCTATCCGATCCACTATCCTATCCTATGTTCTATCCTATCTGATCCTCTATCCTATCAAATCCCCTATCCTATCTTCTATCCTATCCTATCCTCTATCCTATCCTATCGTATATCCTATCGTCTATCCTATCGTCTATCCTATCCTATCCTCTATCCTATCCTATCCTCTATCCTATCCTATCCTCTATCCTATGCTATCCTCTGTCCTATCCTATCCTCTATCCTATCCTATCCTCTATCCTATAATATGCTCTATCCTATCCTATCCTCTATCCTATCCTATCCTCTATCCTACGCTATCCTCTATCCTATCCTATCCTCTATCCTATCCTATCTTCTATCCTATCCTATCCTCTATCCTATTCTATCCTCTATCCCATCCTATCCTCTATCCTATCCTATCCTCTATCCTATCCTATCCTGTATCCTATCCTATCCTCTATCCTATCCTATCCTCTATCCTATCCTATCTTCTATCCTATCCGATCCACTATCCTATCCTATCTTCTATCCTATCTGATCCTCTATCCTATCAAATCCCCTATCCTATCTTCTATCCTATCCTATCCTCTATCCTATCCTATCGTCTATCCTATCGTCTATCCTATCCTTTCCTCTATCCTATCCTATCCTCTATCCTATCCTATCGTCTATCCTATCCTATCCTCTATCCTATCCTATCCTCTATCCTATCCAATCCTCTATCCTATCCTATCATCTATCCTCAATCCTATCCTTTCCTGTATCCTATCCAATCCTCTATCCTATCCTGTCGTCTATGCTATCCTATCCTCTATCCCATCCTATCCTCTATCCTATCCTATCGTCTATCCTATCCTCTATCCTATCCTTTCCTCTATCCTATCCTATCCTCTATCCTATCCTATCGTCTATCCTATCCTATCCTCTATCCTATTTTATCCTCTATCCTATCCAATCCTCTATCCTATCCTATCATCTATCATCAATCCTATGCTTTCCTGTATCCTATCCAATCCTCTATCCTATCCTGTCATCTATCCTATCCTATCCTCTATCCCATCCTATCCTCTACCCTATCCTATCGTCTATCCTATCCTCTATCCTATCCTATCATCTATCCTATCCTGTCCTCTATCCTATCCTATCCTCTATCCTATCCTCTATCCTATCCTATCGTCTGTCCTATCCTATCGTCTATCCTATCCTATCCTCTATACTATCCTATCCTCTACCCTATCCTATCCTCTATCCTATCCTATTCTCTATCATATCCTATCCTCTATCCTATAATATCATCTATCCGTTCCTATTCTCTATCCTAACCTATTCTCAATCCTATCCTCTATCCTATCCTATCCTCTATCCTATCCTATCCTCTATCCTATCCTATCCTCTATCCAATCCTCTATCCTATCATCTATCCTCTATCCTATCCAATCCTCTGTCCTATCCTATCCTCTATCCAATCCTCTATCCTATCCTATCCTCTATCCTATCCTATCCAATCCCCTATCCTATCCTCAATCCTATCCTTTCCTGTATCCTATCCTATCCTCTATCCTCTATCCTATCTAATCCTCTGTCCTATCCTATCCTCTATCCCATCCTATCGTGTATCCTATCCTCTATCCTATCAAATCCCCTCTCCTATCCTCTGTCCTATCCTATCCTCTATCCTATCCTATCCTCTATCCTATCTTATCCTCTATCCTATCCTATCGTCTGTCATATCCTCTATCCTATCCTATCCTCTATCCAATCCTATCCTCAATCCTATCCTTTCCTGTATCCTATCCTATCCTGTATCCTCTATCCTATCCAATCCTCTATCCTATCGTATGCTCTACCCTATCATATCCTCTATCCTATCCTATCCTCTATCCTATCCGATCCTCTATCCTATCCTATCCTCCAGCCTATCCTATCTTCTACCCTATCCTATCCTCTTTCCTATCAAATCCCCTATCCTATCCTCTATCCTATCCTATCCTATCCTATCCTCTGTCCTATCCTATCTTCTATTCTATCCTATCCTCTATCCTATCCTTTCCTCTATCCTATCCTATCCTCTATCCTATCCTATCGTCAGTCCTATCCTATCGTCTATCCTATCCTATCCTCTATCCTATCCTATCATCTACCCTATCCTATCCTCTATCCTATCCTATCCTCTATGCTATCCTATCTTCTATCCTATCCTATCCTCTACCCTAAGAAATCCCATATCCTATCCTCTGTCCTATCCCATCCTCTATCCTATCCTATCCTCTATCCTATCCTATCCTCTATCCTATCCTCTATTCTATCCTATCCTCTATCCTATCCTATCCACTATCCTATCCTATCCTCTATCCTATCCTATCCTCTATCCTATCAAATCCCCTATCCTATCCTGTATCCTATCCTATCCTGTATCCTATCCTATCCTCTATCCTCTATCGTATCCAATCCACTATCCTATCCTATCCTCTATCCTATCCTATCCTCTATCCTATCCTATCCTCTATCCTATCCTATCGTCTATCCTATCCTATCCTCTATCCTATCCTATCCTCCATCCTATCCTATCCTCTATCCTATCCTATCCTGTATCCTATCCTATCTTCTATCCTATCCTATCCTCTATCCTATCCTCTATTCTATCCTATCCTCTATCCTATCCTATCCTCTATCCTATCAAATCCCCTATCCTATCCTCTATCCTATCCTATCCTGTATCCTATCCTATCCTCTATCCTCTATCGTACCCAATCCACTATCCTATCCTATCCTCTATCCTATCCTATCCTCTATCCTATCCTATCCTCTATCCTATCCTATCGTCTATCCTATCCTATCCTCTATCCTATCCTATCCTCCATCCTATCCTATCCTCTATCCTATCCTATCCTGTATCCTATCCTATCTTCTATCCTATCCTATCCTCTATCCTATCAAATCCCCTATCCTATCCTCTATCCTATCCTATTCTCTATCCTATCCTATCCTCTATCCTATCCTATCTTCTATCCTATCCTATCCTCTATCCTATCCTATCGTCTATCCTATCCTATCCTCTATCCTATCCTATCCTCTATCCTATCCTATCCTCTATCCTATCCTATCTTGCATCCTATCCTTTCCTCTATCCTATCCTATCTTCTATCCTATCCGATCCACTATCCTATCCTATGTTCTATCCTATCTGATCCTCTATCCTATCAAATCCCCTATCCTATCTTCTATCCTATCCTATCCTCTATCCTATCCTATCGTATATCCTATCGTCTATCCTATCGTCTATCCTATCCTATCCTCTATCCTATCCTATCCTCTATCCTATCCTATCCTCTATCCTATGCTATCCTCTGTCCTATCCTATCCTCTATCCTATCCTATCCTCTATCCTATAATATGCTCTATCCTATCCTATCCTCTATCCTATCCTATCCTCTATCCTACGCTATCCTCTATCCTATCCTATCCTCTATCCTATCCTATCTTCTATCCTATCCTATCCTCTATCCTATTCTATCCTCTATCCCATCCTATCCTCTATCCTATCCTATCCTCTATCCTATCCTATCCTGTATCCTATCCTATCCTCTATCCTATCCTATCCTCTATCCTATCCTATCTTCTATCCTATCCGATCCACTATCCTATCCTATCTTCTATCCTATCTGATCCTCTATCCTATCAAATCCCCTATCCTATCTTCTATCCTATCCTATCCTCTATCCTATCCTATCGTCTATCCTATCGTCTATCCTATCCTTTCCTCTATCCTATCCTATCCTCTATCCTATCCTATCGTCTATCCTATCCTATCCTCTATCCTATCCTATCCTCTATCCTATCCAATCCTCTATCCTATCCTATCATCTATCCTCAATCCTATCCTTTCCTGTATCCTATCCAATCCTCTATCCTATCCTGTCGTCTATGCTATCCTATCCTCTATCCCATCCTATCCTCTATCCTATCCTATCGTCTATCCTATCCTCTATCCTATCCTTTCCTCTATCCTATCCTATCCTCTATCCTATCCTATCGTCTATCCTATCCTATCCTCTATCCTATTTTATCCTCTATCCTATCCAATCCTCTATCCTATCCTATCATCTATCATCAATCCTATGCTTTCCTGTATCCTATCCAATCCTCTATCCTATCCTGTCATCTATCCTATCCTATCCTCTATCCCATCCTATCCTCTACCCTATCCTATCGTCTATCCTATCCTCTATCCTATCCTATCATCTATCCTATCCTGTCCTCTATCCTATCCTATCCTCTATCCTATCCTCTATCCTAGCCTATCCTCTATCCTATCCTGTCCAATCCCCTATCCTATGCTCTATCCTATCCTACCCACTATAATATCGTATACTCTATCATGTCCTATCCTCTATCCTATTATATCATCTATCCGTTCCTATTCTCTATCCTAACCTATTCTCAATCCTATCCTCTATCCTATCCTATCCTCTATCCTATCCTATCCTCTATCCTATCCTATCCTCTATCCTATCCTATCCTCTATCCTATCCTATCCTCTATCCTATCCTATCCTCTATCCTATCCTATCCTCTATCCTATCCTATCCTCTATCCTATCCTATCCTCTATCCTATCCTATCCTCTATCCAATCCTCTATCCTATCCTCTATCCTCTATCCTATCCAATCCTCTGTCCTATCCTATCCTCTATCCAATCCTCTATCCTATCCTATCCTCTATCCTATCCTATCCAATCCCCTATCCTATCCTCAATCCTATCCTTTCCTGTATCCTATCCTATCCTGTATCCTCTATCCTATCCAATCCTCTGTCCTATCCTATCCTCTATCCTATCCTATCGTGTATCCTATCCTCTATCCTATCAAATCCCCTATCCTATCCTCTGTCCTATCCTATCCTCTATCCTATCCTATCCTCTATCCTATCTTCTCCTCTATCCTATCCTATCGTCTATCATATACTCTATCCTATCCTATCCTCTATCCAATCCTATCCTCAATCCTATCCTTTCCTGTATCCTATCCTATCCTGTATCCTCTATCCTATCCAATCCTCTATCCTATCGTATGCTCTACCCTATCATATCCTCTATCCTATCCTATCCTCTATCCTATCCTATCCTCTATCCTATCCTATCCTCTATCCTATCCTATCCTCTATCCTATCCTATCCTCTATCCTGTCCTATCCTCCAGCCAATCCTATCTTCTACCCTATCCTATCCTCTTTCCTATCAAATCCCCTATCCTTTCCTCTATCCTATCCTATCCTCTATCCTATCCTATCATCTACCCTATCCTATCCTCTATCCTATCCTATCCTCTATGCTATCCTATCTTCTATCCTATCCTATCCTCTACCCTAAGAAATCCCATATCCTATCCTCTGTCCTATCCCATCCTCTATCCTATCCTATCCTCTATCCTATCCTATCCTCTATCCTATCCTCTATTCTATCCTATCCTCTATCCTATCCTATCCACTATCCTATCCTATCCTCTATCCTATCTGATCCTCTATCCTATCAAATCCCCTATCCTATCTTCTATCCTATCCTATCCTCTATCCTATCCTATCGTCTATCCTATCGTCTATCCTATCCTTTCCTCTATCCTATCCTATCCTCTATCCTATCCTATCCTCTATCCTATCCTATCCTCTATCCTATGCTATCCTCTGTCCTATCCTATCCTCTATCCTATAATATGCTCTATCCTATCCTATCCTCTATCCTATCCTATCCTCTATCCTACGCTATCCTCTATCCTATCCTATCCTCTATCCTATCCTATCTTCTATCCTATCCTATCCTCTATCCTATTCTATCCTCTATCCCATCCTATCCTCTATCCTATCCTATCCTCTATCCTAACCTATCCTGTATCCTATCCTATCCTCTATCCTATCCTATCCTCTATCCTATCCTATCTTCTATCCTATCCTATCCTCTATCCTATCCTCTATCCTATCCTCTATCCTATCCTCTATCCTATCCTATCTTCTATCCTATCCAATCCTCTATCCTATAATATGCTCTATCCTATCCTATCCTCTATCCTATCCTATCCTCTATCCTACGCTATCCTCTATCCTATCCTACCCTCTATCCTATCCTATCTTCTATCCTATCCTATCCTCTATCCTATCAAATCCCCTGTCCTATCCTCTGTCCTATCCTATCCTCTATCCTATCCTATCCTCTATCCTATCTTATCCTGTATCCTATCCTATCCTCTATCCTATCCTATCCTCTATCCTATCCTATCTTCTATCCTATCCTATCCTCTATAATATCCTATATCCTATCCTCTATCCTATCCTCTATCCTATCCTATCCTCTGTCCTATCAAATCCCCTATCCTATCCTCTGTCCTATCCTATCCTCTATCCTATCCTATCCTCTATCGTATCCTATTCTCTATCCTATCCTATCCTATCCTCTATCCTATCCTATCCTCTATCCTATCCTATCCTCTATCCTATCCTATCCTCTATCCTATCCTATCTTCTATCCTATCGAATCCCCTATCCTATCCTCTGTCCTATCCTATCCTCTATCCTATCCTATCCTCTATCCTATCCTATCTTCTATCCTATCAAATCCCCTATCCTATCCTCTATCCTATCCTATCCTCTATCCTATCCTATCTTCTATCCTATCCTATCCTCTATCCTATTCTATCCTCTATCCCATCCTATCCTCTATCCTATCCTATCCTCTATCCTAACCTATCCTGTATCCTATCCTATCCTCTATCCTATCCTATCCTCTATCCTATCCTATCTTCTATCCTATCCTATCCTCTATCCTATCCTCTATCCTATCCTCTATCCTATCCTCTATCCTATCCTATCTTCTATCCTATCCAATCCTCTATCCTATAATATGCTCTATCCTATCCTATCCTCTATCCTATCCTATCCTCTATCCTACGCTATCCTCTATCCTATCCTACCCTCTATCCTATCCTATCTTCTATCCTATCCTATCCTCTATCCTATCAAATCCCCTGTCCTATCCTCTGTCCTATCCTATCCTCTATCCTATCCTATCCTCTATCCTATCTTATCCTGTATCCTATCCTATCCTCTATCCTATCCTATCCTCTGTCCTATCCTATCCTCTATCCTATCCTATCCTCTATCGTATCCTATTCTCTATCCTATCCTATCCTCTATCCTATCCTATCCTCTATCCTATCCTATCCTCTATCCTATCCTATCTTCTATCCTATCGAATCCCCTATCCTATCCTCTGTCCTATCCTATCCTCTATCCTATCCTATCATCTATCCTATCCTATCCTCTATCCTATCCTATCTTCTATCCTATCATATCCCCTATCCTATCCTCTATCCTATCCTATCCTCTGTCCTATCTAATCCTCTATCCTATCCTATCCTCTATCGTATCCTATCCTCTATCCTATCCTACCCTCTATCCTATCCTATCTTCTATCCTATCCTATCCTCTATCCTATCAAATCCCCTGTCCTATCCTCTGTCCTATCCTATCCTCTATCCTATCCTATCCTCTATCCTATCCTATCCTCTATCCTATGCTATCCTCTGTCCTATCCTATCCTCTATCCTATCCTATCCTCTATCCTATAATATGCTCTATCCTATCCTATCCTCTATCCTATCCTATCCTCTATCCTGCGCTATCCTCTATCCTATCCTATCCTCTATCCTATCCTATCTTCTATCCTATCCTATCCTCTATCCTATTCTATCCTCTATCCCATCCTATCCTCTATCCTATCCTATCCTCTATCCTATCCTATCCTGTATCCTATCCTATCCTCTATCCTATCCTATCCTCTATCCTATCCTATCTTCTATCCTATCCTATCCTCTATCCTATCCTCTATCCTATCCTCTATCCTATCCTATCTTCTATCCTATCCTATCCTCTATCCTATAATATGCTCTATCCTATCCTATCCTCTATCCTATCCTATCCTCTACCCTACGCTATCCTCTATCCTATCCTACCCTCTATCCTATTCTATCTTCTATCCTATCCTATCCTCTATCCTATCCTATCCTCTATCCTATCCTATCCTGTATCCTATCCTATCCTCTATCCTATCCTATCCTCTATCCTATCCTATCTTCTATCCTATCCTATCCTCTATCCTATCCTCTATCCTATCCTCTATCCTATCCTATCTTCTATCCTATCCTATCCTCTATCCTATCCAATCCTCTATCCTATCCTATCTTCTATCCTATACTATCCTCTATTCTATCCTCTATCCAATCCTCTATCCTATCCTATCCTCTATCCTATCCTATCCTCTATCCTATCCTACCCTCTATCCTATCCTATCTTCTATCCTATCCTATCCTCTATCCTATCAAATCCCCTATCCAGTCCTCTATCCTATCCTATCCTCTATCCTACGCTATCCTCTGTCCTATCCTATCCTCTATCCTATCCAATCCTCTATCCTATCCAATCCCCTATCCTATTCTCTATTCTATCCTATCCTGTATCCTATCCAATCCTCTATCCTATCCTATCCTCTATCCTATCATATCCTCTATCCTATCCTATCTTCTATCCTATTCTATCGTCTATCCAGTCCTCTATCCTATCCTATCCTCTATCCTATCCTATCCTCTATCCTATCCTATCCTCTATCCTATAATATGCTCTATGCTATCCTATCCTCTATCCTATCCTATCCTCTATCCTATCCTATCCTCTATCCTATGCTATCCTCTGTCCTATCCTATCCTCTATCCTATCCTATCCTCTATCCTATAATATGCTCTATCCTATCCTATCCTCTATCCTATCCTATCCTCTATCCTACGCTATCCTCTATCCTATCCTATCCTCTATCCTATCCTATCTTCTATCCTATCCTATCCTCTATCCTATCCTCTATCCTATCCTCTATCCTATCCTATCTTCTATCCTATCCAATCCTCTATCCTATAATATGCTCTATCCTATCCTATCCTCTATCCTATCCTATCCTCTATCCTACGCTATCCTCTATCCTATCCTACCCTCTATCCTATCCTATCTTCTATCCTATCCTATCCTCTATCCTATCAAATCCCCTGTCCTATCCTCTGTCCTATCCTATCCTCTATCCTATCCTATCCTCTATCCTATCTTATCCTGTATCCTATCCTATCCTCTATCCTATCCTATCCTCTATCCTATCCTATCTTCTATCCTATCCTATCCTCTATCCTATCCTCTATCCTATCCTCTATCCTATCCTCTATCCTATCCTATCTTCTATCCTATCCAATCCTCTATCCTATAATATGCTCTATCCTATCCTATCCTCTATCCTATCCTATCCTCTATCCTACGCTATCCTCTATCCTATCCTACCCTCTATCCTATCCTATCTTCTATCCTATCCTATCCTCTATCCTATCAAATCCCCTGTCCTATCCTCTGTCCTATCCTATCCTCTATCCTATCCTATCCTCTATCCTATCTTATCCTGTATCCTATCCTATCCTCTATCCTATCCTATCCTCTATCCTATCCTATCTTCTATCCTATCCTATCCTCTATCCTATCCTCTATCCTATCCTCTATCCTATCCTCTATCCTATCCTCTATCCTATCCTATCTTCTATCCTATCCTATCCTCTATCCTATCCAATCCTCTATCCTATCCTATCCTCTATTCTATCCTCTATCCAATCCTCTATCCTATCCTATCCTCTATCCTATCCTATCCTCTATCCTATCCTACCCTCTATCCTATCCTATCTTCTATCCTATCCTATCCTCTATCCTATCAAATCCCCTATCCAATCCTCTATCCTATCCTATCCTCTATCCTATCCTATCCTCTATCCTACGCTATCCTCTGTCCTATCCTATCCTCTATCCTATGCAATCCTCTATCCTATCCAATCCCCTATCCTATTCTCTATTCTATCCTATCCTGTATCCTATCCAATCCTCTATCCTATCCTATCCTCTATCCTATCATATCCTCTATCCTATCCTATCTTCTATCCTATCCAATCCTGTATCCTATCCTATCCTCTATCCTATCCTATCCTCTATCCTATCCTATCCTGTATCCTATCCTATCCTCTATCCTATCCTATCCTCTATCCTATCCTATCTTCTATCCTATCCTATCCTCTATCCTATCCTCTATCCTATCCTCTATCCTATCCTCTATCCTATCCTCTATCCTATCCTCTATCCTATCCTCTATCCTATCCTATCTTCTATCCTATCCTATCCTCTATCCTATCCAATCCTCTATCCTATCCTATCTTCTATCCTATACTATCCTCTATTCTATCCTCTATCCAATCCTCTATCCTATCCTATCCTCTATCCTATCCTATCCTCTATCCTATCCTACCCTCTATCCTATCCTATCCTATCTTCTATCCTATCCTATCCTCTATCCTATCAAATCCCCTATCCAGTCCTCTATCCTATCCTATCCTCTATCCTATCCTATCCTCTATCCTACGCTATCCTCTGTCCTATCCTATCCTCTATCCTATGCAATCCTCTATCCTATCCAATCCCCTATCCTATTCTCTATTCTATCCTATCCTGTATCCTATCCAATCCTCTATCCTATCCTATCCTCTATCCTATCATATCCTCTATCCTATCCTATCTTCTATCCTATTCTATCCTCTATCCAGTCCTCTATCCTATCCTATCCTCTATCCTATCCTATCCTCTATCCTATCCTATCCTCTATCCTATAATATGCTCTATCCTATCCTATCCTCTATCCTATCCTATCCTCTATCCTATCCTATCCTCTATCCTATCCTATCTTCCATCCTATCCTATCCTCTATCCTATCAAATCCCCTATCCAATCCTCTATCCTATCCTATCCTCTATCCTATCAAATCCCCTATCCTATCCTCTATCCTATCCTATCCTGTATCCTATCCAATCCTCTATCCTATCCTATCCTCTATCCTACGCTATCCTCCGTCCTATCCTATCCTATATCCTATGCAATCCTCTATCCTATCCAATCCTGTATCCTATCCTCTCCTCTATCCTATCCTATCCTCTATCCTATCCTATCCTCTATCCTATCCTATCCTCAATCCCTTCCTATCAAATCCCCTATCCTATCCTCTATCCTATCCTATCCTCTGTCCTATCCTATCCTCTATCCTATCCTATCGTCTATCCTATCCTCTATCCTATCCTATCCTCTATCCTATCCTATCTTCTATCCTATCCTATCCTCTATCCTATCAAATCCCCTATCCTATTCTCTATTCTATCCTATCCTGTATCCTATCCAATCCTCTATCCTATCCTATCCTCTATCCTATCATATCCTCTATCCTATCCTATCTTCTGTCCTATTCTATCCTCTATCCAGTCATCTATCCTATCCTATCCTCTATCCTATCCTATCCTCTATCCTATCCTATCCTCTATCCTATAATATGCTCTATCCTATCCTATCCTCTATCCTATCCTATCCCCTATCCTACGCTATCCTCTGTCCTATCCTATCCTCTATCCTATGCAATCCTCTATCCTATCCAATCCTGTATCCTATCCCCTCCTCTATCCTATCCTATCCTCTATTCTATCCTATCCTGTATCCAATCCTATCCTCAATCCTATCCTTTCCTGTATCCTATCCTATCCTCTATCCTATCAAATCCACTGTCCTATCCTATCCTCTATCCTATCCTATCCTCTATCCTATCCTATCCTATCCTCTATCCTATCCTATCCTCTATCCTATCCTATCTTCTATCCTATCCTATCCTCTATCCTATCCTATTCTCTATCCTATCCTATCTTCTATCCGATCCTATCCTCTATCCTATACTATCTTCTATCCTATTCTATTCTCTATCCTATGCTATCCTCTGTCCTATCCTATCCTATCCTATCCTCTATCCTATCCTATCCTCTATCCTATCCTATCCTCTATCCCATCCTATCCTCTATCCTATCCTATCCTCTATCCTATCCTATCGTCTATCCTATCCTCTATCCTATCATATCCTCTATCCTATCCAATCTTCTATCCTATCCTATCCTCTATCCTATCAAATCCCCTATCCTATCCTCTATCCTATCCTATCTTCTATCCTATCCTATCCTCTATCCTATCAAATCCCCTATCCTATTCTCTATTCTATCCTATCCTGTATCCTATCCAATCCTCTATCCTATCCTATCCTCTATCCTATCCTATCCTCTATCCTATCCCATCTTCTATCCTATTGTATCCTCTATCCAGTCCTCTATCCTATCCTATCTCCTATCCTATCCTATCCTCTATCCTATCCTATCCTCTATCCTATCCTATTCTATCCTCTATCCCATCTTATCCTCTATCCTATCCTATCCTCTATCCTATCCTATCCTGTATCCTATCCTATCCTCTATCCTATCCTATCCTCTATCCTATCCTATCCTCTATCCTATCCTATCCTCTATCCTTTCCTATCCTCTATCCTATCAAATCCCCTATCCTATCCTCTATCCTATCCTATCCTCTGTCCTATCTAATCCTCTATCCTATTCTATCCTCTATCGTATCCTATCCTCTATCCTATCCTATCCTCTATCCTATCCTATCTTCTATCCTATCAAATCCCCTATCCTATCCTCTGTCCTATCCTATCCTCTATCCTATCCTATCATCTATCCTATCCTATCCTCTATCCTATCCTATCTTCTATCCTATCATATCCCCTATCCTATCCTCTATCCTATCCTATCCTCTGTCCTATCTAATCCTCTATCCTATCCTATCCTCTATTGTATCCTATCTTCTATCCTATCCTATCCTCTATCCTATCCTATCTTCTATCCTATCCTATCCTCTATCCTATCCTATCCTCTATCCTATCCTATCCTCTATCCTATCCTACCCTCTATCCTATCCTATCTTCTATCCTATCCTATCCCCTATCCTATCCTCTGTCCTATCCTATCCTCTATCCTATCCTATCCTCTATCCTATCCTATCCTCTATCCTATAATATGCTCTATCCTATCCTATCCTCTATCCTATCCTATCCTCTGTCCTATCCTATCTTCTATCATATCCTATCCTCTTTCCTATCAAATCCCCTATCCTATCATCTATCCTATCCTATCCTCTGTCCTATCCTATCCTCTATCCTATCCTATCGTCTATCCTATCCTCTATCCTACCCTATCCTCTATCCTATCCTATCTTCTATCCTATCCTATCCTCTATCCTATCAAATCCCCTATCCTATTCTCTATTCTATCCTATCCTGTATCCTATCCAATCCTCTATCCTATCCTATCCTCTATCCTATCCTATCTTCTATCATATCCTATCCTCTTTCCTATCAAATCCCCTATCCTATCCTCAATCCTTTCCTATCAAATCCCCTATCCTATCATCTATCCTATCCTATCCTCTGTCCTATCCTATCCTCTATCCTATCCTATCGTCTATCCTATCCTCTATCCTACCCTATCCTCTATCCTATCCTATCTTCTATCCTATCCTATCCTCTATCCTATCAAATCCCCTATCCTATTCTCTATTCTATCCTATCCTGTATCCTATCCAATCCTCTATCCTATCCTATCCTCTATCCTATCCTATCCTCTATCCTATCCTATCTTCTATCCTATTGTATCCTCTATCCAGTCCTCTATCCTATCCTATCCCCTATCCTATCCTATCCTCTATCCTATCCTATCCTCTATCCTATCCTATCCTCTATCCTATCCTATCTTCTATCCTATCCTATCCTCTATCCTATCAAATCCCCTATCCTATCCTCTCTCCTATCCTATCCTCTGTCCTATCCTATCCTCTATCCTATTCTATCCTCTATCTTATCCTATCTTCTATCCTATCCTCTCCTCTATCCTATCCTATCCTCTATCGTATCCTATCTTCTATCCTATACTATCCTCTATTCTATCCTCTATCCAATACTATATCCTATCCTATCCTCTATCCTATCCTATCCTCTATCCTATCCTATCCTCTATCCTATCCTATCTTCTATCCTATCCTATCCTCTATCCTATCCTATCGTCTATCCTATCCTCTATCCTATCCTATCCTCTATCCTATCCTATCTTCTATCCTATCCTATCCTCTATCCTATCAAATCCCCTATCCTATCCTCAATCCTTTCCTATCAAATCCCCTATCCTATCATCTATCCTATCCTATCCTCTGTCCTATCCTATCCTCTATCCTATCCTATCGTCTATCCTATCCTCTATCCTACCCTATCCACTATCCTATCCTATCTTCTATCCTATCCTATCCTCTATCCTATCAAATCCCCTATCCTATTCTCTATTCTATCCTATCCTGTATCCTATCCAATCCTCTATCCTATCCTATCCTCTATCCTATCCTATCCTCTATCCTATCCTATCTTCTATCCTATTGTATCCTCTATCCAGTCCTCTATCCTATCCTATCCCCTATCCTATCCTATCCTCTATCCTATCCTATCCTCCATCCTATCCTATCCTCTATCCTATCAAATCCCCTATCCTATCCTCTATCCTATCCTATCCTGTATCCTATCCAATCCTCTATCCTATCCTATCCTCTATCCTACGCTATCCTCCGTCCTATCCTATCCTATATCCTATGCAATCCTCTATCCTATCCAATCCTGTATCCTATCCTCTCCTCTATCCTATCCTATCCTCTATCCTATCCTATCCTCTATCCTATCCTATCCTCAATCCCTTCCTATCAAATCCCCTATCCTATCCTCTATCCTATCCTATCCTCTGTCCTATCCTATCCTCTATCCTATCCTATCGTCTATCCTATCCTCTATCCTATCCTATCCTCTATCCTATCCTATCTTCTATCCTATCCTATCCTCTATCCTATCAAATCCCCTATCCTATTCTCTATTCTATCCTATCCTGTATCCTATCCAATCCTCTATCCTATCCTATCCTCTATCCTATCATATCCTCTATCCTATCCTATCTTCTGTCCTATTCTATCCTCTATCCAGTCATCTATCCTATCCTATCCTCTATCCTATCCTATCCTCTATCCTATCCTATCCTCTATCCTATAATATGCTCTATCCTATCCTATCCTCTATCCTATCCTATCCCCTATCCTACGCTATCCTCTGTCCTATCCTATCCTCTATCCTATGCAATCCTCTATCCTATCCAATCCTGTATCCTATCCCCTCCTCTATCCTATCCTATCCTCTATTCTATCCTATCCTGTATCCAATCCTATCCTCAATCCTATCCTTTCCTGTATCCTATCCTATCCTCTATCCTATCAAATCCACTGTCCTATCCTATCCTCTATCCTATCCTATCCTCTATCCTATCCTATCCTATCCTCTATCCTATCCTATCCTCTATCCTATCCTATCTTCTATCCTATCCTATCCTCTATCCTATCCTATTCTCTATCCTATCCTATCTTCTATCCGATCCTATCCTCTATCCTATACTATCTTCTATCCTATTCTATTCTCTATCCTATGCTATCCTCTGTCCTATCCTATCCTATCCTATCCTCTATCCTATCCTATCCTCTATCCTATCCTATCCTCTATCCCATCCTATCCTCTATCCTATCCTATCCTCTATCCTATCCTATCGTCTATCCTATCCTCTATCCTATCATATCCTCTATCCTATCCAATCTTCTATCCTATCCTATCCTCTATCCTATCAAATCCCCTATCCTATCCTCTATCCTATCCTATCTTCTATCCTATCCTATCCTCTATCCTATCAAATCCCCTATCCTATTCTCTATTCTATCCTATCCTGTATCCTATCCAATCCTCTATCCTATCCTATCCTCTATCCTATCCTATCCTCTATCCTATCCCATCTTCTATCCTATTGTATCCTCTATCCAGTCCTCTATCCTATCCTATCTCCTATCCTATCCTATCCTCTATCCTATCCTATCCTCTATCCTATCCTATTCTATCCTCTATCCCATCTTATCCTCTATCCTATCCTATCCTCTATCCTATCCTATCCTGTATCCTATCCTATCCTCTATCCTATCCTATCCTCTATCCTATCCTATCCTCTATCCTATCCTATCCTCTATCCTTTCCTATCCTCTATCCTATCAAATCCCCTATCCTATCCTCTATCCTATCCTATCCTCTGTCCTATCTAATCCTCTATCCTATTCTATCCTCTATCGTATCCTATCCTCTATCCTATCCTATCCTCTATCCTATCCTATCTTCTATCCTATCAAATCCCCTATCCTATCCTCTGTCCTATCCTATCCTCTATCCTATCCTATCATCTATCCTATCCTATCCTCTATCCTATCCTATCTTCTATCCTATCATATCCCCTATCCTATCCTCTATCCTATCCTATCCTCTGTCCTATCTAATCCTCTATCCTATCCTATCCTCTATTGTATCCTATCTTCTATCCTATCCTATCCTCTATCCTATCCTATCTTCTATCCTATCCTATCCTCTATCCTATCCTATCCTCTATCCTATCCTATCCTCTATCCTATCCTACCCTCTATCCTATCCTATCTTCTATCCTATCCTATCCCCTATCCTATCCTCTGTCCTATCCTATCCTCTATCCTATCCTATCCTCTATCCTATCCTATCCTCTATCCTATAATATGCTCTATCCTATCCTATCCTCTATCCTATCCTATCCTCTGTCCTATCCTATCTTCTATCATATCCTATCCTCTTTCCTATCAAATCCCCTATCCTATCATCTATCCTATCCTATCCTCTGTCCTATCCTATCCTCTATCCTATCCTATCGTCTATCCTATCCTCTATCCTACCCTATCCTCTATCCTATCCTATCTTCTATCCTATCCTATCCTCTATCCTATCAAATCCCCTATCCTATTCTCTATTCTATCCTATCCTGTATCCTATCCAATCCTCTATCCTATCCTATCCTCTATCCTATCCTATCTTCTATCATATCCTATCCTCTTTCCTATCAAATCCCCTATCCTATCCTCAATCCTTTCCTATCAAATCCCCTATCCTATCATCTATCCTATCCTATCCTCTGTCCTATCCTATCCTCTATCCTATCCTATCGTCTATCCTATCCTCTATCCTACCCTATCCTCTATCCTATCCTATCTTCTATCCTATCCTATCCTCTATCCTATCAAATCCCCTATCCTATTCTCTATTCTATCCTATCCTGTATCCTATCCAATCCTCTATCCTATCCTATCCTCTATCCTATCCTATCCTCTATCCTATCCTATCTTCTATCCTATTGTATCCTCTATCCAGTCCTCTATCCTATCCTATCCCCTATCCTATCCTATCCTCTATCCTATCCTATCCTCTATCCTATCCTATCCTCTATCCTATCCTATCTTCTATCCTATCCTATCCTCTATCCTATCAAATCCCCTATCCTATCCTCTCTCCTATCCTATCCTCTGTCCTATCCTATCCTCTATCCTATTCTATCCTCTATCTTATCCTATCTTCTATCCTATCCTCTCCTCTATCCTATCCTATCCTCTATCGTATCCTATCTTCTATCCTATACTATCCTCTATTCTATCCTCTATCCAATACTATATCCTATCCTATCCTCTATCCTATCCTATCCTCTATCCTATCCTATCCTCTATCCTATCCTATCTTCTATCCTATCCTATCCTCTATCCTATCCTATCGTCTATCCTATCCTCTATCCTATCCTATCCTCTATCCTATCCTATCTTCTATCCTATCCTATCCTCTATCCTATCAAATCCCCTATCCTATCCTCAATCCTTTCCTATCAAATCCCCTATCCTATCATCTATCCTATCCTATCCTCTGTCCTATCCTATCCTCTATCCTATCCTATCGTCTATCCTATCCTCTATCCTACCCTATCCACTATCCTATCCTATCTTCTATCCTATCCTATCCTCTATCCTATCAAATCCCCTATCCTATTCTCTATTCTATCCTATCCTGTATCCTATCCAATCCTCTATCCTATCCTATCCTCTATCCTATCCTATCCTCTATCCTATCCTATCTTCTATCCTATTGTATCCTCTATCCAGTCCTCTATCCTATCCTATCCCCTATCCTATCCTATCCTCTATCCTATCCTATCCTCTATCCTATCCTATCCTCTATCCTATCCTATCCTCTATCCTATCCTATCTTCTATCCTATCCTATCCTCTATCCTGTCATATCCCCTATCCTATCCTCTGTCCTATCCTATCCTCTGTCCTATCCTATCCTCTATCCTATTCTATCCTCTATCCTATCCTATCTTCTATCCTATCCTCTCCTCTATCCTATCCTATCCTCTATCGTATCCTATCTTCTATCCTATCCTATGCTCTATTCTATCCTCTATCCAATCCTCTATCCTATCCTATCCTCTATCCTATCCTATCCTCTATCCTATCCTATCTTCTATCCTATCCTATCCTCTATCCTATCAAATACCCTATCCTATCCTCTGTCCTATCCTATCCTCTGTCCTATCCTATCCTCTATCCTATGCAATCCTCTATCCTATCCAATCCTGTATCCTATCCTATCCTCTATCCTATCCTATCCTCTATCCAATCCTATCCTCTATCCTATCCTATCCTCTATCCTTTCCTATCAAATCCCCGATCCTATCCTCTATCCTATCCTATCCTCTGTCCTACCCTATCCTCTATCCTATCCTATCGTCTATCCTATCCTCTATCCTATCCTATCCTCTATCCTATCCTATCCTCTATCCTACGCTATCCTCTATCCTATCCTATCCTCTATCCTATCCTATCTTCTATCCTATCCTATCCTCTATCCTATCAAATCCCCTATCCTATCCTCTATCCTATCCTATCCTCTGTCCTATCCTATCCTCTATCCTATCCTATCGTCTATCCTATCCTCTATCCTATCCTATCCTCTATCCTATCCTATCTTCTATCCTATCCTATCCTCTATCCTATCAAACCCCCTATCCTATCCTCTATCCTATCCTATCTTCTATCCTATCCTATCCTCTATCCTATCCTATCCTCTATCGTATCCTATCTTCTATCCTATACTATCCTCTATTCTATCCTCTATCCAATCCTCTATCCTATCCTATCCTCTATCCTATCCTATCCTCTATCCTATCCTTCCCTCTATCCTATCCTATCTTCTATCCTATCCTATCCTCTATCCTATCAAATCCCCTATCCTATCCTCTGTCCTATCCTATCCTCTATCCTATCCTATCCTCTATCCTATCCTATCCTCTATCCTATGCTATCCTCTGCCCTATCCTATCCTCTATCCTATCCTATCCTCTATCCTATAATATGCTCTATCCTATCCTATCCTCTATCTTATCCTATCCTCTATCCTACGCTATCCTCTATCCTATCCTATCTTCTATCCTATCAAATCCCCTATCCTAACCTCTGTCCCATCCTATCCTCTATCCTATCCTATCATCTATCCTATCCTATCCTCTATCCTATCCTATCTTCTATCATATCCTATCCTCTTTCCTATCAAATCCCCTATCCTATCCTCAATCCTTTCCTATCAAATCCCCTATCCTATCATCTATCCTATCCTATCCTCTGTCCTATCCTATCCTCTATCCTATCCTATCGTCTATCCTATCCTCTATCCTACCCTATCCTCTATCCTATCCTATCTTCTATCCTATCCTATCCTCTATCCTATCAAATCCCCTATCCTATTCTCTATTCTATCCTATCCTGTATCCTATCCAATCCTCTATCCTATCCTATCCTCTATCCTATCCTATCCTCTATCCTATCCTATCTTCTATCCTATTGTATCCTCTATCCAGTCCTCTATCCTATCCTATCCCCTATCCTATCCTATCCACTATCCTATCCTATCCTCTATCCTATCCTATCCTCTATCCTATCCTATCTTCTATCCTATCCTATCCTCTATCCTATCAAATCCCCTATCCTATCCTCTGTCCTATCCTATCCTCTATCCTATTCTATCCTCTATCCTATCCTATCTTCTATCCTATCCTCTCCTCTATCCTATCCTATCCTCTATCGTATCCTATCTTCTATCCTATCCTATGCTCTATTCTATCCTCTATCCAATCCTCTATCCTACCCTATCCTCTATCCTATCCTATCGTCTATCCTATCCTCTATCCTATCCTATCCTCTATCCTATCCTATCCTCTATCCTACGCTATCCTCTATCCTATCCTATCCTCTATCCTATCCTATCTTCTATCCTATCCTATCCTCTATCGTATTCTATCCTCTATCCCATCCTATCCTCTATCCTATCCTATCCTCTATCCTATCCTATCCTGTATCCTATCCTATCCTCTATCCTATCCTATCCTCTATCCTATCCTATCCTCTATCCTATCCTATCAACTATCCTTTCCTATCCTCTATCCTATCAAATCCCCTATCCTATCCTCTATCCTATCCTATCCTCTGTCCTATCTAATCCTCTATCCTATCCTATCCTCTATCGTATCCTATCCTCTATCCTATCCTATCCTCTATCCTATCCTATCTTCTATCCTATCCTATCCTCTATCCTATCCTATCCTCTATCGTATCCTATCTTCTATCCTATACTATCCTCTATTCTATCCTCTATCCAATCCTCTATCCTATCCTATCCTCTATCCTATCCTATCCTCTATCCTATCCTATCCTCTGTCCTATCCTATCTTCTATCCTATCCTATCCTCTATCCTATCAAATCCCCTATCCTATCCTCTGTCCTATCCTATCCTCTATCCTATCCTATCCTCTATCGTATCCTATCCTCTATCCTATGCTATCCTCTATCCCATCCTATCCTCTATCCTATCCTATCCTCTATCCTATCCTATCCTCTATCCTATCCTATCTTCTATCCTATCCTATCCTCTATCCTATCCTATCCTCTATCCTATCCTATCGTCTATCCTATCCTATCTTCTATCCTATCCTATCCTCTATCCTATCCTCTGTCCAATCCTCTATCCTATCCTATCCTCTATCCTATCCTATCCTGTATCCTATCCTATCCTCTATCCTATCCTCTATCCTATCCTATCCTCTATCCTATCCTATCCTCTATCCTACCCTATCCTCTATCCTATCATATCCTCTATCCTATCCTATCTTCTATCCTATCCTATCCTCTATCCTATCAAACCCCCTATCCTATCCTCTATCCTATCCTATCTTCTATCCTATCCTATCCTCTATCCTATCCTATCCTCTATCGTATCCTATCTTCTATCCTATACTATCCTCTATTCTATCCTCTATCCAATCCTCTATCCTATCCTATCCTCTATCCTATCCTATCCTCTATCCTATCCTACCCTCTATCCTATCCTATCTTCTATCCTATCCTATCCTCTATCCTATCAAATCCCCTATCCTATCCTCTGTCCTATCCTATCCTCTATCCTATCCTATCCTCTATCCTATCCTATCCTCTATCCTATGCTATCCTCTGTCCTATCCTATCCTCTATCCTATCCTATCCTCTATCCTATAATATGCTCTATCCTATCCTATCCTCTATCCTATCCTATCCTCTATCCTACGCTATCCTCTATCCTATCCTATCCTCTATCCTATCCTATCCTCTGTCCTATCTAATCCTCTATCCTATCCTATCCTCTATCGTATCCTATCCTCTATCCTATCCTATCCTCTATCCTATACTATCCTCTATTCTATCCTCTATCCAATCCTCTATCCTATCCTATCCTCTATCCTATCCTATCCTCTATCCTATCCTGCCCTCTATCCTATCCTATCTTCTATCCTATCCTATCCTCTATCCTATCAAATCCCCTATCCTATCCTCTGTCCTATCCTATCCTCTATCCTATCCTATCCTCTATCCTATCCTACCCTCTATCCTATGCTATCCTCTGTCCTATCCTATCCTCTATCCTATCCTATCCTCTATCCTATAATATGCTCTATCCTATCCCATCCTCTATCCTATCCTATCCTCTATCCTACGCTATCCTCTATCCTATCCTATCCTCTATCCTATCCTATCTTCTATCCTATCCTATCCTCTATCCTATTCTATCCTCTATCCTATCCTATCCTCTATCCTATCCTACCCTCTATCCTATGCTATCCTCTGTCCTATCCTATCCTCTATCCTATCCTATCCTCTATCCTATAATATGCTCTATCCTATCCCATCCTCTATCCTATCCTATCCTCTATCCTACGCTATCCTCTATCCTATACTATCCTTTATCCTATCCTATCTTCTATCCTATCCTATCCTCTATCCTATTCTATCCTCTATCCCATCCTATCCTCTATCCTATCCTATCCTCTATCCTATCCTATCCTGTATCCTATCCTATCCTCTATCCTATCCTATCCTCTATCCTATCCTATCCTCTATCCTTTCCTATCCTCTATCCTATCAAATCCCCTATCCTATCCTCTATCCTATCCTATCCTCTGTCCTATCTAATCCTCTATCCTATTCTATCCTCTATCGTATTCTATCCTCTATCCTATCCTATCCTCTATCCTATTCTATCCTCTATCCCATCCTATCCTCTATCCTATCCTATCTTCTATCCTATCCTATCCTGTATCCTATCCTATCCTCTATCCTATCCTATCCTCTATCCTATCCTATCCTCTATCCTATCCTATCCTCTATCCTTTCCTGTCCTCTATCCTATCGAATCCCCTATCCTATCCTCTATCCTATCCTATCCTCTGTCCTATCTAATCCTCTATCCTATTCTATCCTCTATCGTATCCTATCCTCTATCCTATCCTATCCTATCCTCTATCCTATCCTATCTTCTATCCTATCAAATCCCCTATCCTATCCTCTGTCCTATCCTATCCTCTATCCTATGCTATCATCTATCCTATCCTATCCTCTATCCTATCCTATCTTCTATCCTATCATATCCCCTATCCTATCCTCTATCCTATCCTATCCTCTGTCCTATCTAATCCTCTATCCTATCCTATCCTCTATCGTATCCTATCCTCTATCCTATCCTATCCTCTATCCTATACTATCCTCTATTCTATCCTCTATCCAATCCTCTATCCTATCCTATCCTCTATCCTATCCTATCCTCTATCCTATCCTGCCCTCTATCCTATTCTATCTTCTATCCTATCCTATCCTCTATCCTATCAAATCCCCTATCCTATCCTCTGTCCTATCCTATCCTCTATCCTATCCTATCCTCTATCCTATCCTATCCTCTATCCTATGCTATCCTCTGTCCTATCCTATCCTCTATCCTATCGTATCCTCTATCCTATAATATGCTCTATCCTATCCTATCCTCTATCCTATCCTATCCTCTATCCTACGCTATCCTCTATCCTATCCTATCCTCTATCCTATCCTATCTTCTATCCTATCCTATCCTCTATCCTATTCTATCCTCTATCCCATCCTATCCCCTATCCTATCCTATCCTCTATCCTATCCTATCCTCTATCCTATCCTATCTTCTATCCTATCAAATCCCCTATCCTATCCTCTGTCCTATCCTATCCTCTATCCTATGCTATCATCTATCCTATCCTATCCTCTATCCTATCCTATCTTCTATCCTATCATACCCCCATCCTATCCTCTATCCTATCCTATCCTCTGTCCTATCTAATCCTCTATCCTATCCTATCCTCTATCGTATCCTATCCTCTATCCTATCCTATCCTCTATCCTATACTATCCTCTATTCTATCCTCTATCCAATCCTCTATCCTATCCTATCCTCTATCCTATCCTATCCTCTATCCTATCCTGCCCTCTATCCTATTCTATCTTCTATCCTATCCTATCCTCTATCCTATCAAATCCCCTATCCCATCCTCTGTCCTATCCTATCCTCTATCCTATCCTATCCTCTATCCTATCCTATCCTCTATCCTATGCTATCCTCTGTCCTATCCTATCCTCTATCCTATCGTATCCTCTATCCTATAATATGCTCTATCCTATCCTATCCTCTATCCTATCCTATCCTCTATCCTACGCTATCCTCTATCCTATCCTATCCTCTATCCTATCCTATCTTCTATCCTATCCTATCCTCTATCCTATTCTATCCTCTATCCCATCCTATCCCCTATCCTATCCTATCCTCTATCCTATCCTATCCTGTATCCTATCCTATCCTCTATCCTATCCTATCCTCTATCCTATCCTATCCTCTATCCTATCCTATCCTCTATCCTTTCCTATCCTCTATCCTATCAAATCCCCTATCCTATCCTCTATCCTATCCTATCCTCTGTCCTATCTAATCCTCTATCCTATTCTATCCTCTATCGTATCCTATCCTCTATCCTATCCTATCCTCTATCCTATCCTATCTTCTATCCTATCAAATCCCCTATCCTATCCTCTGTCCTATCCTATCCTCTATCCTATCCTATCATCTATCCTATCCTATCCTCTATCCTATCCTATCTTCTATCCTATCATATCCCCTATCCTATCCTCTATCCTATCCTATCCTCTGTCCTATCTAATCCTCTATCCTATCCTATCCTCTATCGTATCCTATCCTCTATCCTATCCTATCCTCTATCCTATCCTATCTTCTATCCTATCCTATCCTCTATCCTATCCTCTATCCTATCCTCTATCCTATCCTCTATCCTATCCTCTATCCTATCCTCTATCCTATCCTCTATCCTATCCTATCTTCTATCCTATCCTATCCTCTATCCTATCCAATCATCTATCCTATCCTATCTTCTATCCTATACTATCCTCTATTCTATCCTCTATCCAATCCTCTATCCTATCCTATCTTCTATCCTATCCTATCCTCTATCCTATCCTCTATCCTATCCTCTATCCTATCCTCTATCCTATCCTCTATCCTATCCTCTATCCTATCCTATCTTCTATCCTATCCTATCCTCTATCCTATCAAATCCCCTATCCTATCCTCTGTCCTATCCTATCCTCTATCCTATCCTATCCTCTATCCTATCCTACCCTCTATCCTATGCTATCCTCTGTCCTATCCTATCCTCTATCCTATCCTATCCTCTATCCTATAATATGCTCTATCCTATCCTATCCTCTATCCTATCCTATCCTCTATCCTACGCTATCCTCTATCCTATCCTATCCTCTATCCTATCCTATCTTCTATCCTATCCTATCCTCTATCCTATTCTATCCTCTATCCCATCCTATCCTCTATCCCATCCTATCCTCTATCCTATCCTATCTTCTATCCTATCATATCCCCTATCCTATCCTCTATCCTATCCTATCCTCTGTCCTATCTAATCCTCTATCCTATCCTATCCTCTATCGTATCCTATCCTCTATCCTATCCTATCCTCTATCCTATACTATCCTCTATCCTATCCTATCTTCTATCCTATACTATCCTCTATTCTATCCTCTATCCAATCCTCTATCCTATCCTATCCTCTATCCTATCCTCTCCTCTATCCTATCCTACCCTCTATCCTATCCTATCTTCTATCCTATCCTATCCTCTATCCTATCAAATCCCCTATCCTATCCTCTGTCCTATCCTATCCTCTATCCTATCCTATCCTCTATCCTATCCTATCCTCTATCCTATCCTACCCTCTATCCTATCCTATCTTCTATCCTATCCTATCCTCTATCCTATCCTATCTTCTATCCTATCCTATCCTCTATCCTATTCTATCCTCTATCCCATCCTATCCTCTATCCTATCCTATCCTCTATCCTATCCTATCCTGTATCCTATCCTATCCTATCCTCTATCCTATCCTATCCTCTATCCTATCCTATCCTCTATCCTATCCTATCCTCTATCCTTTCCTATCCTCTATCCTATCAAATCCCCTATCCTATCCTCTATCCTATCCTATCCTCTGTCCTATCTAATCCTCTATCCTATTCTATCCTCTATCGTATCCTATCCTCTGTCCTATCCTATCCTCTATCCTATCCTATCATCTATCCTATCCTATCCTCTATCCTATCCTATCTTCTATCCTATCATATCCCCTATCCTATCCTCTATCCTATCCTATCCTCTGTCCTATCTAATCCTCTATCCTATCCTATCCTCTATCGTATCCTATCCTCTATCCTATCCTATCCTCTATCCTATACTATCCTCTATCCTATCCTATCTTCTATCCTATACTATCCTCTATTCTATCCTCTATCCAATCCTCTATCCTATCCTATCCTCTATCCTATCCTCTCCTCTATCCTATCCTACCCTCTATCCTATCCTATCTTCTATCCTATCCTATCCTCTATCCTATCAAATCCCCTATCCTATCCTCTGTCCTATCCTATCCTCTATCCTATCCTATCCTCTATCCTATCCTATCCTCTATCCTATCCTACCCTCTATCCTATCCTATCTTCTATCCTATCCTATCCTCTATCCTATCAAATCCCCTATCCTATCCTCTGTCCTATCCTATCCTCTGTCCTATCCTATCCTCTATCCTATCCTATCCTCTATCCTATAATGTGCTCTATCCTATCCTATCATCTATCCTATCCTATCCTCTATCCTATCCTATCTTCTATCCTATCATATCCCCTATCCTATCCTCTATCCTATCCTATCCTCTGTCCTATCTAATCCTCTATCCTATCCTATCCTCTATCGTATCCTATCCTCTATCCTATCCTATCCTCTATCCTATACTATCCTCTATTCTATCCTCTATCCAATCCTCTATCCTATCCTATCCTCTATCCTATCCTATCCTCTATCCTATCCTGCCCTCTATCCTATCCTATCTTCTATCCTATCCTATCCTCTATCCTATCAAATCCCCTATCCTATCCTCTGTCCTATCCTATCCTCTATCCTATCCTATCCTCTATCCTATCCTACCCTCTATCCTATGCTATCCTCTGTGCTATCCTATCCTCTATCCTATCCTATCCTCTATCCTATAATATGCTCTATCCTATCCTATCCTCTATCCTATCCTATCCTCTATCCTACGCTATCCTCTATCCTATCCTATCCTCTATCCTATCCTATCTTCTATCCTATCCTATCCTCTATCCTATTCTATCCTCTATCCCACCCTATCCTCTATCCTATCCTATCCTCTATCCTATCCTATCTTCTATCCTATCATATCCCCTATCCTATCCTCTATCCTATCCTATCCTCTGTCCTATATAATCCTCTATCCTATCCTATCCTCTATCCTATCCTATCCTCTATCCTATCCTACCCTCTATCCTATCCTATCTTCTATCCTATCCTATCCTCTATCCTATCAAATCCCCTATCCTATCCTCTGTCCTATCCTATCCTCTGTCCTATCCTATCCTCTATCCTATCCTATCCTCTATCCTATAATATGCTCTATCCTATCCTATCCTCTATCCTATCCTATCCTCTATCCTACGCTATCCTCTATCCTATCCTATCCTCTATCCTATCCTATCTTCTATCCTATCCTATCCTCTATCCTATTCTATCCTCTATACCATCCTATCCTCTATCCTATCCTATCCTCTATCCTATCCTATCCTGTATCCTATCCTATCCTCTATCCTATCCTATCCTCTATCCTATCCTATCCTCTATCCTATCCTATCCTCTATCCTTTCCTATCCTCTATCCTATCAAATCCCCTATCCTATCCTCTATCCTATCCCATCCTCTGTCCTATCTAATCCTCTATCCTATTCTATCCTCTATCGTATCCTATCCTCTATCCTATCCTATCCTCTATCCTATCCTATCTTCTATCCTATCAAATCCCCTATCCTATCCTCTGTCCTATCCTATCCTCTATCCTATCCTATCATCTATCCTATCCTATCCTCTATCCTATCCTATCTTCTATCGTATCCTATTATCTATCCTATCCTATCCTCTATCCTATCCTATCTTGTATCCTATCCTATCCTCTATCCTATCAAATCCCCTATCCTATCCTCTATCCTACCCTATCCTGTATCCTATTCAATCCTCTATCCTATCCTATCCTCTATCCTATCCTATCCTCTATCCTATCCTATCCTCTATCCCATCCTATCCTCTATCCTATCCTCTATCATATCCTCTATCCTATCCTCTATCCTATCCTATCTTCTATCCTATCCTATCCTCTATCCTATCCTATCCTCTATCCTCTCCTATCCTCTATCCTATCCTCTATCCAATCCTCTATCCTATCCTATCCTCTATCCTATCCTATCCTGTATCCTATCCTATCCTCTATCCTATCCTATCCTCTATCCTATCCTATCTTCTATCCTATCCTATCCTCTATCCTATTCTATCCTCTATCCCATCCTATCCTCTATCCTATCCTATCCTCTATCCTATCCTATCTTCTATCCTATCCTTTCCTCTATCCTTTCCTCTATCCTATTCTATCCTCTATCCCATCCTATCCTCTATCCTATCCTATCCTCTATCGTATCCTATCCTCTATCCTATCCTATCCTCTATCCTATTCTATCCTCTATCCCATCCTATCCTCTATCCTATCCTATCTTCTATCCTATCCAATCCTGTATCCTATCCTATCCTCTATCCTATCCTATCCTCTATCCTATCCTATCATCTATCCTATCCTATCCTCTATCCTTTCCTGTCCTCTATCCTATCGAATCCCCTATCCTATCCTCTATCCTATCCTATCCTCTGTCCTATCTAATCCTCTATCCTATTCTATCCTCTATCGTATCCTATCCTCTATCCTATCCTATCCTCTATCCCATCCTATCTTCTATCCTATTAAATCCCCTATCCTATCCTCTGTCCTATCCTATCCTCTATCCTATCCTATCATCTATCCTATCCTATCCTCTATCCTATCCTATCTTCTATCCTATCATATCCCCTATCCTATCCTCTATCCTATCCTATCCTCTGTCCTATCTAATCCTCTATCCTATCCTATCCTCTATCGTATCCTATCCTCTATCCTATCCTATCCTCTATCCTATACTATCCTCTATTCTATCCTCTATCCAATCCTCTATCCTATCCTATCCTCTATCCTATCCTATCCTCTATCCTATCCTGCCCTCTATCCTATCCTATCTTCTATCCTATCCTATCCTCTATCCTATCAAATCCCCTATCCTATCCTCTGTCCTATCCTATCCTCTATCCTATCCTATCCTCTATCCTATCCTACCCTCTATCCTATGCTATCCTCTGTGCTATCCTATCCTCTATCCTATCCTATCCTCTATCCTATAATATGCTCTATCCTATCCTATCCTCTATCCTATCCTATCCTCTATCCTACGCTATCCTCTATCCTATCCTATCCTCTATCCTATCCTATCTTCTATCCTATCCTATCCTCTATCCTATTCTATCCTCTATCCCACCCTATCCTCTATCCTATCCTATCCTCTATCCTATCCTATCCTGTATCCTATCCTATCCTCTATCCTATCCTATCCTCTATCCTATCCTATCCTCTATCCTATCCTATCCTCTATCCTTTCCTATCCTCTATCCTATCAAATCCCCTATCCTATCCTCTATCCTATCCTATCCTCTGTCCTATCTAATCCTCTATCCTATTCTATCCTCTATCGTATCCTATCCTCTATCCTATCCTATCCTCTATCCTATCCTATCTTCTATCCTATCAAATCCCCTATCCTATCCTCTGTCCTATCCTATCCTCTATCCTATCCTATCATCTATCCTATCCTATCCTCTATCCTATCCTATCTTCTATCCTATCATATCCCCTATCGTATCCTCTATCCTATCCTATCCTCTGTCCTATCTAATCCTCTATCCTATCCTATCCTCTATCGTATCCTATCCTCTATCCTATCCTATCCTCTATCCTATCCTATCTTCTATCCTATCCTATCCTCTATGCTATCCTCTATCCTATCCTCTATCCTATCCTCTATCCTATCCTATCTTCTATCCTATCCTATCCTCTATCCTATCCAATCCTCTATCCTATCCTATCTTCTATCCTATACTATCCTCTATTCTATCCTCTATCCAATCCTCTATCCTATCCTATCCCCTATCCTATCCTATCCTCTATCCTTTCCTATCCTCTATCCTATCAAATCCCCTATCCTATCCTATCTTCTATCCTATACTATCCTCTATTCTATCCTCTATCCAATCCTCTATCCTATCCTATCCTCTATCCTATCCTATCCTCTATCCTATCCTGCCCTCTATCCTATCCTATCTTCTACCCTATCCTATCCTCTATCCTATCAAATCCCCTATCCTATCCTCTGTCCTATCCTATCCTCTATCCTATCCTATCCTCTATCCTATCCTACCCTCTATCCTATGCTATCCTCTGTCCTATCCTATCCTCTATCCTATCCTATCCTCTATCCTATAATATGCTCTTTCCTATCCTATCCTCTATCCTATCCTATCCTCTATCCTACGCTATCCTCTATCCTATCCTATCCTCTATCCTATCCTATCTTCTATCCTATCCTATCCTCTATCCTATTCTATCCTCTATCCCATCCTATCCTCTATCCTATCCTATCCTCTATCCTATCCTATCCTGTATCCTATCCTATCCTCTATCCTATCCTATCCTCTATCCTATCCTATCCTCTATCCTATCCTATCCTCTATCCTTTCCTATCCTCTATCCTATCAAATCCCCTATCCTATCCTCTATCCTATCCTATCCTCTGTCCTATCTAATCCTCTATCCTATTCTATCCTCTATCGTATCCTATCCTCTATCCTATCCTATCCTCTATCCTATCCTATCTTCTATCCTATCCTATCCTCTATCCTATCAAATCCCCTATCCTATCCTCTGTCCTATCCTATCCTCTATCCTATCCTATCCTCTATCCTATCATATCCCCTATCCTATCCTCTATCCTATCAAATCCCCTATCCTATCCTCTATCCTATCCTATCCTCTGTCCTATCAAATCCCCTATCCTATCCTCTGTCCTATCCTATCCTCTATCCTATCATATCCTCTATCGTATCCTATTATCTATCCTATCCTATCCTCTATCCTATCCTATCTTGTATCCTATCCTATCCTCTATCCTATCAAATCCCCTATCCTATCCTCTATCCTACCCTATCCTGTATCCCATTCAATCCTCTATCCTATCCTATCCTCTATCCTATCCTATCCTCTATCCTATCCTATCCTCTATCCCATCCTATCCTCTATCCTATCCTCTATCATATCCTCTATCCTATCCTCTATCCTATCCTATCTTCTATCCTATCCTATCCTCTATCCTATCCTATCCTCTATCCTCTCCTATCCTCTATCCTATCCTCTATCCAATCCTCTATCCTATCCTATCCTCTATCCTATCCTATCCTGTAACCTATCCTATCCTCTATCCTATCCTATCCTCTATCCTATCCTATCTTCTATCCTATCCTATCCTCTATCCTATTCTATCCTCTATCCCATCCTATCCTCTATCCTATTCTATCCTCTATCCCATCCTATCCTCTATCCTATCCTATCTTCTATCCTATCCTATCCTGTATCCTATCCTATCCTCTATCCTATCCTATCCTCTATCCTATCCTATCCTCTATCCTATCCTATCCTCTATCCTATCCTATCCTCTATCCTATCCTATCCTCTATCCTATCCTATCCTCTATCCTATCCTATCCTCTATCCTATCCTATCCTCTATCCTATCCTATCCTCTATCCTATCCTATCCTCTATCCTATCCTATCCTCTATCCTATCCTATCCTCTATCCTATCCTATCCTCTATCCTATCCTATCCTCTATCCTATCCTATCCTCTATCCTATCCTATCCTCTATCCTATCCTATCCTCTATCCTATCCTATCCTCTATCCTTTCCTGTCCTCTATCCTATCGAATCCCCTATCCTATCCTCTATCCTATCCTATCCTGTATCCTATCCTATCCTCTATCCTATCCTATCCTCTATCCTATCCTATCCTCTATCCTATCCTATCCTCTATCCTTTCCTATCCTCTATCCTATCAAATCCCCTATCCTATCCTCTATCCTATCCTATCCTCTGTCCTATCTAATCCTCTATCCTATTCTATCCTCTATCGTATCCTATCCTCTATCCTATCCTATCCTCTATCCTATTCTATCCTCTATCCCATCCTATCCTCTATCCTATCCTATCTTCTATCCTATCCTATCCTGTATCCTATCCTATCCTCTATCCTATCCTATCCTCTATCCTATCCTATCTTCTATCCTATCCTATCCTCTATCCTATCCTCTATCCTATCCTCTATCCTATCCTCTATCCTATCCTATCTTCTATCCTATCCTATCCTCTATCCTATCCAATCCTCTATCCTATCCTATCTTCTATCCTATACTATCCTCTATTCTATCCTCTATCCAATCCTCTATCCTATCCTATCCTCTATCCTATCCTATCCTCTATCCTATCCTGCCCTCTATCCTATCCTATCTTCTATCCTATCCTATCCTCTATCCTATCAAATCCCCTATCCTATCCTCTGTCCTATCCTATCCTCTATCCTATCCTATCTTCTATCCTATCATATCCCCTATCCTATCCTCTATCCTATCCTATCCTCTGTCCTATATAATCCTCTATCCTATCCTATCCTCTATCGTATCCTATCCTCTATCCTATCCTATCCTCTATCCTATCCTATCTTCTATCCTATCCTATCCTCTATCAAATCCTATCCTCTATCCTATCCTATCCTCTATCCTATCCTATCCTCTATCCTTTCCTATCCTCTATCCTATCAAATCCCCTATCCTATCCTCTATCCTATCCTATCCTCTGTCCTATCTAATCCTCTATCCTATTCTATCCTCTATCGTATCCTATCCTCTATCCTATCCTATCCTCTATCCTATCCTATCTTCTATCCTATCAAATCCCCTATCCTATCCTCTGTCCTATCCTATCCTCTATCCTATCCTATCATCTATCCTATCCTATCCTCTATCCTATCCTATCTTCTATCCTATCATATCCCCTATCCTATCCTCTATCCTATCAAATCCCCTATCCTATCCTCTATCCTATCCTATCCTCTGTCCTATCTAATCCTCTATCCTATCCTATCCTCTATCGTATCCTATCCTCTATCCTATCCTATCCTCTATCCTATCCTCTATCCTATCCTCTATCCTATCCTATCTTCTATCCTATCCTATCCTCTATCCTATCCAATCCTCTATCCTATCCTATCTTCTATCCTATACTATCCTCTATTCTATCCTCTATCCAATCCTCTATCCTATCCTATCCTCTATCCTATCCTCTCCTCTATCCTATCCTACCCTCTATCCTATCCTATCTTCTATCCTATCCTATCCTCTATCCTATCAAATCCCCTATCCTATCCTCTGTCCTATCCTATCCTCTATCCTATCCTATCCTCTATCCTATCCTATCCTCTATCCTATGCTATCCTCTGTCCTATCCTATCCTCTATCCTATCCTATCCTCTATCCTATAATATCCTCTATCCTATCCTATCCTCTATCCTATCCTATCCTCTATCCTACGCTATCCTCTATCCTATCCTATCCTCTATCCTATCCTATCTTCTATCCTATCCTATCCTCTATCCTATTCTATCCTCTATCCCATCCTATCCTCTATCCTATCCTATCCTCTATCCTATCCTATCCTGTATCCTATCCTATCCTCTATCCTATCCTATCCTCTATCCTATCCTATCCTCTACCCTATCCTATCCTCTATCCTTTCCTATCCTCTATCCTATCAAATCCCCTATCCTATCCTCTATCCTATCCTATCCTCTGTCCTATCTAATCCTCTATCCTATTCTATCCTCTATCGTATCCTATCCTCTATCCTATCCTATCCTCTATCCTATCCTATCTTCTATCCTATCAAATCCCCTATCCTATCCTCTGTCCTATCCTATCCTCTATCCTATCCTATCATCTATCCTATCCTATCCTCTATCCTATCCTATCTTCTATCCTATCATATCCCCTATCCTATCCTCTATCCTATCAAATCCCCTATCCCATTCTCTATCCTATCCTATCCTCTGTCCTATCAAATCCCCTATCCTATCCTCTGTCCTATCCTATCCTCTATCCTATCATATCCTCTATCGTATCCTATTCTCTATCCTATCCTATCCTCTATCCTATCCTATCTTGTATCCTATCCTATCCTCTATCCTATCAAATCCCCTATCCTATCCTCTATCCTACCCTATCCTGTATCCTATTCAATCCTCTATCCCATCCTATCCTCTATCCTATCCTATCCTCTATCCTATCCTATCCTCTATCCCATCCTATCCTCTATCCTATCCTCTATCATATCCTCTATCCTATCCTCTATCCTATCCTATCTTCTATCCTATCCTATCCTCTATCCTATCCTATCCTCTATCCTCTCCTATCCTCTATCCTATCCTCTATCCAATCCTCTATCCTATCCTATCCTCTATCCTATCCTATCCCGTATCCTATCCTATCCTCTATCCTATCCTATCCTCTATCCTATCCTATCCTCTATCCTATCCTATCCTCTATTCTATCCTATCCTCTATCCTATCCTATCCTCTATCCTTTCCTATCAAATCCCCTATCCTATCCTCTATCCTATCCTATCCTCTGTCCTATCCTATCCTCTATCCTATCCTATGGTCTATCCTATCCTCTATCCTATCCTATCCTCTATCCTATCCTATCTTCTATCCTATCCTATTGTAGGTATGGGGCCTACCATCCAGGTAAAAGAACTAGGCACGTGTATGTTGGCAAGAGGAACTTTATTTGTATCTGCACGTGGCGGCAGACTCAGTGCGACTGGTGCCTAGGGAGGACGCCGAGCGTGTCTCGGGGAAAATCCCTAGATACATAGAGTCGTGCTCCTATTTATTGGCGCCCGCTGCGTCGCCTAGCGGATGCACTAGGGAGTCAACGATACTCCCTACACTATCCTCTATCCTATCAAATCCCCTATCCTATCCTCTATCCTATCCTATCTTCTATCCTATCCTATCCTCTATCCTATCCTATCCTCTATCCTATCCTATCTTCTATCCTATCCTATCCTCTATCCTATAATATCCCCTATCCTATCCTCTATCCTATCCTATCCTCTATCCTATCCTATCCTCTATCCTATCCTATCCTCTATCCTATCCTATCTTCTATCCTATCCTGTCCTCTGTCCTATCCTCTATCCAATCCTCTATCCTGTCCTATCCTCTATCGTATCCTATCCTCTATCCTATCCTATCCTCTATCCTATCCTATCGTCTATCCTATCCTATCCTCTATCCTATCAAATCCCCTATCCTATCCTCTGCCTATCCTATCCTCTATCCTTTCCTATCCGCTATCCTATCCTATCCTCTATCCTATCCTATCCTCTATCCTATTCTATCCTCTATCCTATCCTCTATCCTATCGTATCCTCTATCCTATCCTATCCTCTATCCTACGCTATCCTCTATCCTATCCTATCCTCTATCAAATCCTATCCTCTATCCTATCCTATCTTCTATCCTATCCTATCCTCTATCCTATCAATTCCCCTATCCTATCCTATCCTGTATCCTATCCAATCCTCTATCCTATCCTATCATCTATCCTATTTTTTTTTTTTTTTTTTTTTTTCGAGGAGGTAATCTCGTTACGAATACCCGAACCGCCCCGGGGGGGGGGGTGGTCCGGGTTATGTGGGACTCCTCGGCTGGTTGGTGCAACGCCGAGTATACCCACTAACTCCTCCCCGTCCGTCCCTAGACTCCTGGGGGCACCCGTGCTCTGCGCGCGCATGTCAATCCGGTGTGCCCCCGCCTTAGCATACCACCCAGGGGGGGGACGCGGCCCCCTCCCGTACCTACTCTATCCGAAGGCACCACGCAACGGACGACGTGGCGCCTTCCCCCCCTGTTAGGATTCTATCATCTATCCTATCCTATCAAATCCCCTATCCTATCCTCTATCCTATCCTATCCTCTGTCCTATCTAATCCTCTACCCTATTCTATCCTCTATCGTATCCTATCCTCTATCCTATCCTATTCTCTATCCTATCAAATCCCCTATCCTATCCTCTGTCCTATCCTATCCTCTGTCCTATCCTATCCTCTGTCCTATCCTATCCTCTATCCTATTCTGTCCTCTATCCCATCCTATCCTTTCTCCTATCCTATCCTCTATCCTATCCTATCCTCTATCCTTTCCTATCAAATCCCCTATCCTATCCTCTATCCTATCCTATCCTCTGTCCTATCCTATCCTCTATCCTATCCTATCGTCTATCCTTTCCTATCAAATCCCCTATCCTATCCTCTATCCTAACCTATCCTCTGTCCTATCCTATCCTCTATCCTATCCTATCGTCTATCCTATCCTCTATTTTATCCTATCCTCTATCCTATCCTATCCTCTATCCTATGCTATCCTCTGTCCTATCCTATCCTCTATCCTATCCTCTATTCTATCCTATCCTCTATCCTATCCTATCCTCTGTCCTATCCTATCCTGTATCCTATCCTATCGTCTATCCTTTCCTATCAAATCCCCTATCCTATCCTCTATCCTAACCTATCCTCTGTCCTATCCTATCCTCTATCCTATCCTATCGTCTATCCTATCCTCTATTTTATCCTATCCTCTATCCTATCCTATCCTCTATCCTATGCTATCCTCTGTCCTATCCTATCCTCTATCCTATCCTCTATCCTATCCTCTATCCTATCCTCTATCCTATCCTATCCTCTATCCTATCCTATCCTCTATACTCTTCAATCCTCTATCCCATCCTATCCTCTATCCTATCCTATACTCTATTCTATCCTATCCTCTATCCTATTCTATCCTCTATCCTATCCTCAATCCTCTCGTATCCTCTATCCTATCCTATCCTCTATCCTATCCTATCTTCTATCCTATCCTATCCTCTATCCTATCCTCTATCCTATCCTCTATCCTATCCTATCCTCTATCCTATCCTATCCTCTATCCTCTTCAATCCTCTATCCCATCCTATCCTCTATCCTATCCTATACTCTATTCTATCCTATCCTCTATCCTATTCTATCCTCTATCCTATCCTCAATCCTCTCGTATAATCTATCCTATCCTATCCTCTATCCTATCCTATCCTCTATCCTATCCAATCCTCTATCCTATCCTATCCTCTATCCTATCAAATCCCCTACCCTATCCTCTGCCCTATCCTATCCTCTATCCTATCCTATCCGCTATCCTATCCTATCCTCTATCCTGTCCTATCTTCTATTCTATCCTATCCTCTATCCTATCATATCCCCTATCCTATCCTCTATCCTATCCTATCCTCTATCCTATCCTATCCTCTATCCTATCCTATCCTCTATCCTATCCTATCCTCTATCCTATGCTATCCTCTGTCCTATCCTATCCTCTATCCTATCCTCTATCCTATCCTCTATCCTATCCTCTATCCTATCCTCTATCCTATCCTCTATCCTATCCTCTATCCTATCCTATCCTCTATCCTATCCTATCCTCTATCCTATTCTATCCTCTATCCTATCCAATCCTCTATCCTATCCTATCCTCTATCCTATCCTATCCTCTATCATATCCTATCATCTATCCTCAATCCTATCCTTTCCTGTATCCTATCCAATCCTCTATCCTATCCTATCCTCTATCCTATCCTGTCCTCTGTCCTATCCTATCCTCTATCCTATCCTCTATCCTATAATATCCTCTATCCTATCCTATCCTCTATCCTATCCTATCCTCTATCCTATCCTATCCTCTATCCTATCCTATCCTCTATCCTATCCTATCCTCTATCCTATCCTATCCTCTATCCTATCCTATCCTCTATCCTATCCTATCCTCTATCCTATCCTATCCTCTATCCTATCCTATCCTCTATCCTATCCTATCCTCTATCCTATCCTATCCTCTACCCTCTTTCCCTTCCTATCCTCTATCCTATCCTAGCCTCTATCCTATCCTATCCTCTATAGTATCCTATCCTCTATCCTATCCTATCCTATCCTCTATCCTATCCTATCCTCTATCCTATCCTATCCTCTATCCTATCCTATCCTCTATCCTATCCTATCGTCTATCCTATCCTCTTTCCTATCCTATCCTCTATCCTATCAAATCCCCTATCCTATCCTCTATCCTATCCTATCATCTATCCTCTATCCTATCCTCTATCCTATCCTATCCTCTATCCTATCCTATCGTCTATCCTATCCTCTATCCTATCCTATCCTCTATCCTATCCTATCCTCTATCCTATCCTATCCTCTATCCTATCCCATCTTCTATCCTATCCTATCCTCTATCCTATCAAATCCCCTATCCTATCCTCTATCCTATCCTATCGTCTATCCTATCCTATCCGCTATCCTATCCTATCCTCTATCCTATCCTATCCTCTATCCTATTCTATCCTCTATCCTATCGTATCCTCTATCCTATCCTATCCTCTATCCTACGCTATCATCTTTCCTATCCTATCCTCTATCCTATCCTATCCTCTATCCTATCCTATCTTCTATCCTATCCTATCCTCTATCCTATCAATTCCCCTATCCTATCCTATCCTGTATCCTATCCAATCCTCTATCCTATCCTATCATCTATCCTATCCTATCCTCTATCCTATCCTATCCTCTATCCTAACCTATCCTCTATCCTATCCTATCCTCTATCCTATTCTATCCTCTATCCTATCCTATCTTCTATCCTATCCTATCCTCTATCCTATCAAATCCCCTATCATATCCTCTATCCTATCCTATCCTCTGTCCTATCTAATCCTCTATCCTATCTTATCCTCTATCGTATCCTATTATCTATCCTATCGTATCCTCTATCCTATCCTATCTTCTATCCTATCCTATCCTCTATCCTATCAAATCCCATATCCTATTCTCTATCCTATCCTATCCTGTATCCAATTCAATCCTCTATCCTATCCTATCATCTATACTCAATCCTATCCTTTCCTGTATCCTATCCAATCTTCTATCCTATCATATCCGCTATCCTATCCTATCCTATCCTCTATCCTATCCTATCCTCTATCCTGTCCTATCTTCTATCCTATCCTATCCTCTATCCTATCATATCCCCTATCCTATCCTCTATCCTATCCTATCCTCTATCCTATCCTATCCTCTATCCTATCCTATCCTCTATCCTATCCTATCCTCTATCCTATGCTATGCTCTGTCCTATCCTATCCTCTATCCTATCCTCTATCCTATCCTCTATCCTATCCTCTATCCTATCCTCTATCTTATCCTATCCTCTATCCTATCCTATCCTCTATCCTATTCTATCCTCTATCCTATCCAATCCTCTATCCTATCCTATCCTCTATCCTATCCTATCCTCTATCATATCCTATCATCTATCCTCAATCCTATCCTTTCCTGTATCCTATCCAATCCTCTATCCTATCCTATCCTCTATCCTATCCTGTCCTCTGTCCTATCCTATCCTCTATCCTATCCTCTATCCTATAATATCCTCTATCCTATCCTATCCTCTATCCTATCCTATCCTCTATCCTATCCTATCCTCTATCCTATCCTATCCTATCCTCTATCCTATCCTATCCTCTATCCTATCCTATCCTCTATCCTATCCTATCCTCTATCCTATCCTATCCTCTATCCTATCCTATCCTCTATCCTCTTTCCCTTCCTATCCTCTATCCTATCCTAGCCTCTATCCTATCCTATCCTCTATAGTATCCTATCCTCTATCCTATCCTATCCTATCCTCTATCCTATCCTATCCTCTATCCTATCAAATCCCCTATCCTATCCTCTATCCTATCAAATCCCCTATCCTATCCTCTATCCTATCCTATCATCTATCCTCTATCCTATCCTCTATCCTATCCTATCCTCTATCCTATCCTATCGTCTATCCTATCCTCTATCCTATCCTATCCTCTATCCTATCCTATCGTCTATCCTATCGTCTATCCTATCCTCTATCCTATCCTATCCTCTATCCTCTATCCTATCCTCTATCCTATCCTATCCTCTATCCTATCCTATCGTCTATCCTATCCTCTATCCTATCCTATCCTCTATCCTATCCTATCCTCTATCCTATCCTATCCTCTATCCTATCCCATCTTCTATCCTATCCTGTCCTCTATCCTATCAAATCCCCTATCCTATCCTCTATCCTATCCTATCGTCTATCCTATCCTATCCTCTATCCTATCCTATCCTCTATCCTATCCTATCTTCTATCCTATCCTCTATCCTATCCTATCCTCTATCCTATCCTATCTTCTATCCTATCAAATCCCCTATCCTATCCTCTATCCTATCATATCCCCTATCCTATCCTCTATCCTATCCTATCCTCTATCCTATCCTATCCTCTATCCTATCCTATCCTCTATCCTATCCTATCCTCTATCCTATGCTATCCTCTGTCCTATCCTATCCTCTATCCTATCCTCTATCCTATCCTCTATCCTATCCTCTATCCTATCCTCTATCCTATCCTCTATCCTATCCTATCCTCTATCCTATCCTATCCTCTATCCTATCCTATCCTCTATCCTATTCTATCCTCTATCCTATCCAATCCTCTATCCTATCCTATCCTCTATCCTATCCTATCCTCTATCATATCCTATCATCTATCCTCAATCCTATCCTTTCCTGTATCCTATCCAATCCTCTATCCTATCCTATCCTCTATCCTATCCTGTCCTCTGTCCTATCCTATCCTCTATCCTATCCTCTATCCTATCCTATCCTCTATCCTATCCTATCCTCTATCCTATCCTATCCTCTATCCTATCCTATCTTCTATCCTATCCTGTCCTCTGTCCTATCCTCTATCCAATCCTCTATCCTGTCCTATCCTCTATCGTATCCTATCCTCTATCCTATCCTATCCTCTATCCTATCCTATCGTCTATCCTATCCTATCCTCTATCCTAACAAATCCCCTATCCTATCCTCTGCCTATCCTATCCTCTATCCTTTCCTATCCGCTATCCTATCCTATCCTCTATCCTATCCTATCCTCTATCCTATTCTATCCTCTATCCTATCCTCTATCCTATCGTATCCTCTATCCTATCCTATCCTCTATCCTATCCTATCCTCTATCCTATCCTATCCTCTATCCTATCCTATCCTCTATCCTATCCTATCCTCTATCCTATCCTATCCTCTATCCTATCCTATCCTCTATCCTATCCTATCCTCTATCCTATCCTATCCTCTATCCTATCCTATCCTCTATCCTATCCTATCCTCTATCCTATCCTATCCTCTATCCTATCCTATCCTCTACCCTCTTTCCCTTCCTATCCTCTATCCTATCCTAGCCTCTATCCTATCCTATCCTCTATAGTATCCTATCCTCTATCCTATCCTATCCTATCCTCTATCCTATCCTATCCTCTATCCTATCCTATCCTCTATCCTATCCTATCCTCTATCCTATCCTATCCTCTATCCTATCCTATCCTCTATCCTATCCTATCGTCTATCCTATCCTCTTTCCTATCCTATCCTCTATCCTATCAAATCCCCTATCCTATCCTCTATCCTATCCTATCATCTATCCTCTATCCTATCCTCTATCCTATCCTATCCTCTATCCTATCCTATCGTCTATCCTATCCTCTATCCTATCCTATCCTCTATCCTATCCTATCCTCTATCCTATCCTATCCTCTATCCTATCCCATCTTCTATCCTATCCTATCCTCTATCCTATCAAATCCCCTATCCTATCCTCTATCCTATCCTATCGTCTATCCTATCCTATCCGCTATCCTATCCTATCCTCTATCCTATCCTATCCTCTATCCTATTCTATCCTCTATCCTATCGTATCCTCTATCCTATCCTATCCTCTATCCTACGCTATCATCTTTCCTATCCTATCCTCTATCCTATCCTATCCTCTATCCTATCCTATCTTCTATCCTATCCTATCCTCTTTCCTATCAATTCCCCTATCCTATCCTATCCTGTATCCTATCCAATCCTCTATCCTATCCTATCATCTATCCTATCCTATCCTCTATCCTATCCTATCCTCTATCCTAACCTATCCTCTATCCTATCCTATCCTCTATCCTATTCTATCCTCTATCCTATCCTATCTTCTATCCTATCCTATCCTCTATCCTATCAAATCCCCTATCATATCCTCTATCCTATCCTATCCTCTGTCCTATCTAATCCTCTATCCTATCTTATCCTCTATCGTATCCTATTATCTATCCTATCGTATCCTCTATCCTATCCTATCTTCTATCCTATCCTATCCTCTATCCTATCAAATCCCATATCCTATTCTCTATCCTATCCTATCCTGTATCCAATTCAATCCTCTATCCTATCCTATCATCTATACTCAATCCTATCCTTTCCTGTATCCTATCCAATCTTCTATCCTATCATATCCGCTATCCTATCCTATCCTATCCTCTATCCTATCCTATCCTCTATCCTATCATATCCCCTATCCTATCCTCTATCCTATCCTATCCTCTATCCTATCCTATCCTCTATCCTATCCTATCCTCTATCCTATCCTATCCTCTATCCTATGCTATGCTCTGTCCTATCCTATCCTCTATCCTATCCTCTATCCTATCCTCTATCCTATCCTCTATCCTATCCTCTATCCTATCCTATCCTCTATCCTATCCTATCCTCTATCCTATTCTATCCTCTATCCTATCCAATCCTCTATCCTATCCTATCGTCTATCCTATCCTATCCTCTATCATATCCTATCATCTATCCTCAATCCTATCCTTTCCTGTATCCTATCCAATCCTCTATCCTATCCTATCCTCTATCCTATCCTGTCCTCTGTCCTATCCTATCCTCTATCCTATCCTCTATCCTATAATATCCTCTATCCTATCCTATCCTCTATCCTATCCTATCCTCTATCCTATCCTATCCTCTATCCTATCCTATCCTATCCTCTATCCTATCCTATCCTCTATCCTATCCTATCCTCTATCCTATCCTATCCTCTATCCTATCCTATCCTCTATCCTATCCTATCCTCTATCCTATCCTATCCTCTATCCTATCCTATCCTCTATCCTATCCTATCCTCTATCCTCTTTCCCTTCCTATCCTCTATCCTATCCTAGCCTCTATGCTATCCTATCCTCTATAGTATCCTATCCTCTATCCTATCCTATCCTATCCTCTATCCTATCCTATCCTCTATCCTATCAAATCCCCTATCCTATCCTCTATCCTATCCTATCATCTATCCTCTATCCTATCCTCTATCCTATCCTATCCTCTATCCTATCCTATCGTCTATCCTATCCTCTATCCTATCCTATCCTCTATCCTATCCTATCGTCTATCCTATCGTCTATCCTATCCTCTATCCTATCCTATCCTCTATCCTCTATCCTATCCTCTATCCTATCCTATCCTCTATCCTATCCTATCGTCTATCCTATCCTCTATCCTATCCTATCCTCTATCCTATCCTATCCTCTATCCTATCCTATCCTCTATCCTATCCCATCTTCTATCCTATCCTGTCCTCTATCCTATCAAATCCCCTATCCTATCCTCTATCCTATCCTATCGTCTATCCTATCCTATCCTCTATCCTATCCTATCCTCTATCCTATCCTATCTTCTATCCTATCCTCTATCCTATCCTATCCTCTATCCTATCCTATCTTCTATCCTATCAAATCCCCTATCCTATCCTCTATCCTATCCTATCCTGTATCCTATCCAATCCTCTATCCTATCCTATCATCTATCATCAATCCTATCCTTTCCTGTATCCTATCCAATCCTCTATCCTATCCTATCCTCTATCCTATCCTATCCTATCCTCTATCCTATCCTCTATCCTATCCTATCCTCTATCCTATCCTATCCTCTATCCTATACTATCCTATATCCTATCCTATCCTCTATCCTATCCTATCCTCTATCCTATCCTATCCTCTATCCTATCCTATCCTCTATCCTATCCTATCCTCTATCCTATCCTATCGTCTATCCTATCCTCTATCCTATCCTATCCTCTATCATATCCTATCATCTATCCTCAATCCTATCCTTTCCTGTATCCTATCTAATCCTCTATCCTATCCTATCCTCTATCCTATCCTGTCCTCTATCCTATCCTATCCTCTATCCTATCCTCTATCCTATAATATCCTCTATCCTATCAAATCCCCTATCCTATCCTCTATCGTATCCAATCCTGTATCCTATCCAATCCTCTATCCTATTCTATCATCTATCACCAATCCTATCCTTTCCTGTATCCTACCCAATCCTCTATCCAATCAAATCCCCTATCCTATCCTCTATCCTATCCTATCCTCTATCCTATCCTATTCTCTATCCTATCCTATCCTCTATCCTATCCTATCCTCTATCCTATCCTATCCTCTATCCTATCCTATCCTCTATCCTATCCTATCCTCTATCCTATCCTATCCTCTATCCTATCCTATCCTCTATCCTATCCTATCCTCTATCCTATCCTATCCTCTATCCTCTTTCCCTTCCTATCCTCTATCCTATCCTAGCCTCTATCCTATCCTATCCTCTATAGTATCCTATCCTCTATCCTATCCTATCCTATCCTCTATCCTATCCTATCCTCTATCCTATCCTATCCTCTATCCTATCCTATCCTCTATCCTATCCTATCGTCTATCCTATCCTCTTTCCTATCCTATCCTCTATCCTATCAAATCCCCTATCCTATCCTCTATCCTATCCTATCATCTATCCTCTATCCTATCCTCTATCCTATCCTATCCTCTATCCTATCCTATCGTCTATCCTATCCTCTATCCTATCCTATCCTCTATCCTATCCTATCCTCTATCCTATCCTATCCTCTATCCTATCCTATCCTCTATCCTATCCTATCCTCTATCCTATCCTATCCTCTATCCTCTTTCCCTTCCTATCCTCTATCCTATCCTAGCCTCTATCCTATCCTATCCTCTATAGTATCCTATCCTCTATCCTATCCTATCCTATCCTCTATCCTATCCTATCCTCTATCCTATCCTATCCTCTATCCTATCCAATCCTCTATCCTATCCTATCATCTATCATCAATCCTATCCTTTCCTGTATCCTATCCAATCCTCTATCCTATCCTATCCTCTATCCTATCCTATCCTATCCTCTATCCTATCCTCTATCCTATCCTATCCTCTATCCTATCCTATCCTCTATCCTATCCTATCCTATATCCTATCCTATCCTCTATCCTATCCTATCCTCTATCCTATCCTATCCTCTATCCTGTCCTATCCTCTATCCTATCCTATCCTCTATCCTATCCTATCCTCTATCCTATCCTATCGTCTATCCTATCCTCTATCCTATCCTATCCTCTATCATATCCTATCATCTATCCTCAATCCTGTCCTTTCCTGTATCCTATCCAATCCTCTATCCTATCCTATCCTCTATCCTATCCTGTCCTCTATCCTATCCTATGATCTATCCTATCCTCTATCCTATAATATCCTCTATCCTATCAAATCCCCTATCCTATCCTCTATCGTATCCAATCCTGTATCCTATCCAATCCTCTATCCTATCCTATCATCTATCATCAATCCTATCCTTTCCTGTATCCTACCCAATCCTCTATCCAATCAAATCCCCTATCCTATCCTCTATCCTATCCTATCCTCTATCCTATCCTATTCTCTGTCCTATCCTATCCTCTATCCTATCCTATCCTCTATCCTATCCTATCCTCTATCCTATCCTATCTTCTATCCTATCCTATCCTCTATCCTATCAAATCCCCTATCCTATCCTCTATCCTATCCCATCCTCTATCCTATCATATCCTCTATCCAATCCTCTACCCTATCCTATCCTCTATTCTATCCTATCCTGTATCCTATCAAATCACCTATCCTATCCTCTATCCTAACCTATCGTCTATCCTATCCTATCCTCTATCCTATCCTATCGTCTATCCTATCGTCTATCCTATCCTCTATCCTATCCTATCCTCTATCCTATCCTATCATCTATCATCAATCCTATCCTTTCCTGTATCCTATCCAATCCTCTATCCTATCCTATCCTCTATCCTATCCTATCCTATCCTCTATCCTATCCTATCCTCTATCCTATCCTATACTCTATCCTATCCTATCCTCTATCCTATCCTATCCTCTATCCTATCCTATCCTCTATACTATCCTATCCTCTATCCTATCCTATCCTCTATCCTATCCTCTATCCTATCCTCTATCCTATCCTCTATCCTATCCTCTATCCTATCCTCTATCCTATCCTATCCTCTATCCTATCCTATCCTCTATCCTATTCTATCCTCTATCCTATCCAATCCTCTATCCTATCCTATCCTCTATCCTATCCTATCCTCTATCATATCCTATCATCTATCCTCAATCCTATCCTTTCCTGTATCCTATCCAATCCTCTATCCTATCCTATCCTCTATCCTATCCTGTCCTCTGTCCTATCCTATCCTCTATCCTATCCTCTATCCTATAATATCCTCTATCCTATCCTATCCTCTATCCTATCCTATCCTCTATCCTATCCTATCCTCTATCCTATCCTATCTTCTATCCTATCCTATCCTCTATCCTATCCTATCCTCTATCCTATCCTATCCTCTATCCTATCCTATCCTCTATCCTATCCTATCCTCTATCCTATCCTATCCTCTATCCTATCCTATCCTCTATCCTATCCTATCCTCTATCCTCTTTCCCTTCCTATCCTCTATCCTATCCTAGCCTCTATCCTATCCTATCCTCTATAGTATCCTATCCTCTATCCTATCCTATCCTATCCTCTATCCTATCCTATCCTCTATCCTATCCTATCCTCTATCCTATCCTATCCTCTATCCTATCCTATCCTCTATCCTATCCTATCGTCTATCCTATCCTCTTTCCTATCCTATCCTCTATCCTATCAAATCCCCTATCCTATCCTCTATCCTATCCTATCATCTATCCTCTATCCTATCCTCTATCCTATCCTATCCTCTATCCTATCCTATCCTCTATAGTATCCTATCCTCTATCCTATCCTATCCTATCCTCTATCCTATCCTATCCTCTATCCTATCCTATCCGCTATCCTATCCTATCCTCTATCCTATCCTATCCTCTATCCTATTCTATCCTCTATCCTATCGTATCCTCTATCCTATCCTATCCTCTATCCTACGCTATCATCTTTCCTATCCTATCCTCTATCCTATCCTATCCTCTATCCTATCCTATCTTCTATCCTATCCTATCCTCTATCCTATCAATTCCCCTATCCTTTCCTATCCTGTATCCTATCCAATCCTCTATCCTATCCTATCATCTATCCTATCCTATCCTCTATCCTATCCTATCCTCTATCCTAACCTATCCTCTATCCTATCCTATCCTCTATCCTATTCTATCCTCTATCCTATCCTATCTTCTATCCTATCCTATCCTCTATCCTATCAAATCCCCTATCCTATCCTCTATCCTATCCTATCCTCTGTCCTATCTAATCCTCTATCCTATCTTATCCTCTATCGTATCCTATTATCTATCCTATCGTATCCTCTATCCTATCCTATCTTCTATCCTATCCTATCCTCTATCCTATCAAATCCCATATCCTATTCTCTATCCTATCCTATCCTGTATCCAATTCAATCCTCTATCCTATCCTATCATCTATACTCAATCCTATCCTTTCCTGTATCCTATCCAATCTTCTATCCTATCATATCCGCTATCCTATCCTATCCTATCCTCTATCCTATCCTATCCTCTATCCTGTCCTATCTTCTATCCTATCCTATCCTCTATCCTATCATATCCCCTATCCTATCCTCTATCCTATCCTATCCTCTATCCTATCCTATCCTCTATCCTATCCTATCCTCTATCCTATCCTATCCTCTATCCTATCCTATCCTCTATCCTATCCTATCCTCTATCCTATGCTATGCTCTGTCCTATCCTATCCTCTATCCTATCCTCTATCCTATCCTCTATCCTATCCTCTATCCTATCCTCTATCCTATCCTATCCTCTATCCTATCCTATCCTCTATCCTATTCTATCCTCTATCCTATCCAATCCTCTATCCTATCCTATCCTCTATCCTATCCTATCCTCTATCATATCCTATCATCTATCCTCAATCCTATCCTTTCCTGTATCCTATCCAATCCTCTATCCTATCCTATCCTCTATCCTATCCTATCGTCTATCCTATCGTCTATCCTATCCTCTATCCTATCCTATCCTCTATCCTCTATCCTATCCTCTATCCTATCCTATCCTCTATCCTATCCTATCGTCTATCCTATCCTCTATCCTATCCTATCCTCTATCCTATCCTATCCTCTATCCTATCCTATCCTCTATCCTATCCCATCTTCTATCCTATCCTGTCCTCTATCCTATCAAATCCCCTATCCTATCCTCTATCCTATCCTATCGTCTATCCTATCCTATCCTCTATCCTATCCTATCCTCTATCCTATCCTATCTTCTATCCTATCCTCTATCCTATCCTATCCTCTATCCTATCCTATCTTCTATCCTATCAAATCCCCTATCCTATCCTCTATCCTATCCTATCCTGTATCCTATCCAATCCTCTATCCTATCGTATCATCTATCATCAATCCTATCCTTTCCTGTATCCTATCCAATCCTCTATCCTATCCTATCCTCTATCCTATCCTATCCTATCCTCTATCCTATCCTCTATCCTATCCTATCCTCTATCCTATCCTATCCTCTATCCTATACTATCCTATATCCTATCCTATCCTCTATCCTATCCTATCCTCTATCCTATCCTATCCTCTATCCTATCCTATCCTCTATCCTATCCTATCCTCTATCCTATCCTATCGTCTATCCTATCCTCTATCCTATCCTATCCTCTATCATATCCTATCATCTATCCTCAATCCTATCCTTTCCTGTATCCTATCTAATCCTCTATCCTATCCTATCCTCTATCCTATCCTGTCCTCTATCCTATCCTATCCTCTATCCTATCCTCTATCCTATAATATCCTCTATCCTATCAAATCCCCTATCCTATCCTCTATCGTATCCAATCCTGTATCCTATCCAATCCTCTATCCTATTCTATCATCTATCACCAATCCTATCCTTTGCTGTATCCTACCCAATCCTCTATCCAATCAAATCCCCTATCCTATCCTCTATCCTATCCTATCCTCTATCCTATCCTATTCTCTATCCTATCCTATCCTCTATCCTATCCTATCCTCTATCCTATCCTATCCTCTATCCTATCCTATCCTCTATCCTATCCTATCCTCTATCCTATCCTATCCTCTATCCTATCCTATCCTCTATCCTATCCTATCCTCTATCCTCTTTCCCTTCCTATCCTCTATCCTATCCTAGCCTCTATCCTATCCTATCCTCTATAGTATCCTATCCTCTATCCTATCCTATCCTATCCTCTATCCTATCCTATCCTCTATCCTATCCTATCCTCTATCCTATCCTATCCTCTATCCTATCCTATCGTCTATCCTATCCTCTTTCCTATCCTATCCTCTATCCTATCAAATCCCCTATCCTATCCTCTATCCTATCCTATCATCTATCCTCTATCCTATCCTCTATCCTATCCTATCCTCTATCCTATCCTATCGTCTATCCTATCCTCTATCCTATCCTATCGTCTATCCTATCCTCTATCCTATCCTATCCTCTATCCTATCCTATCCTCTATCCTATCCTATCCTCTATCCTATCCTATCCTCTATCCTATCCTATCCTCTATCCTCTTTCCCTTCCTATCCTCTATCCTATCCTAGCCTCTATCCTATCCTATCCTCTATCCTATCCTCTATCCTATCCTATCCTCTATCCTATCCTATCCTCTATCCTATCCTATCCTCTATCCTATCCTATCCTCTATCCTATCCTATCCTCTATCCTATCCTATCCTCTATCCTCTTTCCCTTCCTATCCTCTATCCTATCCTAGCCTCTATCCTATCCTATCCTCTATAGTATCCTATCCTCTATCCTATCCTATCCTCTATCCTATCCTATCATCTATCCTATCAAATCCCCTATCCTATCCTCTATCCTATCATATCCCCTATCCTATCCTCTATCCTATCCTATCCTCTATCCTATCCTATCCTCTATCCTATCCTATCCTCTATCCTATCCTATCATCTATCCTATGCTATCCTCTGTCCTATCCTATCCTCTATCCTATCCTCTATCCTATCCTCTATCCTATCCTCTATCCTATCCTCTATCCTATCCTATCCTCTATCCTATCCTATCCTCTATCCTATTCTATCCTCTATCCTATCCAATCCTCTATCCTATCCTATCCTCTATCCTATCCTATCCTCTATCATATCCTATCATCTATCCTCAATCCTATCCTTTCCTGTATCCTATCCAATCCTCTATCCTATCCTATCCTCTATCCTATCCTGTCCTCTGTCCTATCCTATCCTCTATCCTATCCTCTATCCTATCCTATCCTCTATCCTATCCTATCCTCTATCCTATCCTATCCCCTATCCTATCCTATGTTCTATCCTATCCTGTCCTCTGTCCTATCCTCTATCCAATCCTCTATCCTGTCCTATCCTCTATCGTATCCTATCCTCTATCCTATCCTATCCTCTATCCTATCCTATCGTCTATCCTATCCTATCCTCTATCCTATCAAATCCCCTATCCTATCCTCTGCCTATCCTATCCTCTATCCTTTCCTATCCGCTATCCTATCCTATCCTCTATCCTATCCTATCCTCTATCCTATTCTATCCTCTATCCTATCCTCTATCCTATCGTATCCTCTATCCTATCCTATCCTCTATCCTATCCTATCCTCTATCCTATCCTATCCTCTATCCTATCCTATCCTCTATCCTATCCTATCCTCTATCCTATCCTATCCTCTATCCTATCCTATCCTCTATCCTATCCTATCCTCTATCCTATCCTATCCTCTATCCTATCCTATCCTCTATCCTATCCTATCCTCTATCCTATCCTATCCTCTACCCTCTTTCCCTTCCTATCCTCTATCCTATCCTAGCCTCTATCCTATCCTATCCTCTATAGTATCCTATCCTCTATTCTATCCTATCCTATCCTCTATCCTATCCTATCCTCTATCCTATCCTATCCTCTATCCTATCCTATCCTCTATCCTATCCTATCCTCTATCCTATCCTATCGTCTATCCTATCCTCTTTCCTATCCTATCCTCTATCCTATCAAATCCCCTATCCTATCCTCTATCCTATCCTATCATCTATCCTCTATCCTATCCTCTATCCTATCCTATCCTCTATCCTATCCTATCGTCTATCCTATCCTCTATCCTATCCTATCCTCTATCCTATCCTATCCTCTATCCTATCCTATCCTCTATCCTATCCCATCTTCTATCCTATCCTATCCTCTATCCTATCAAATCCCCTATCCTATCCTCTATCCTATCCTATCGTCTATCCTATCCTATCCGCTATCCTATCCTATCCTCTATCCTATCCTATCCTCTATCCTATTCTATCCTCTATCCTATCGTATCCTCTATCCTATCCTATCCTCTATCCTACGCTATCATCTTTCCTATCCTATCCTCTATCCTATCCTATCCTCTATCCTATCCTATCTTCTATCCTATCCTATCCTCTTTCCTATCAATTCCCCTATCCTATCCTATCCTGTATCCTATCCAATCCTCTATCCTATCCTATCATCTATCCTATCCTATCCTCTATCCTATCCTATCCTCTATCCTAACCTATCCTCTATCCTATCCTATCCTCTATCCTATTCTATCCTCTATCCTATCCTATCTTCTATCCTATCCTATCCTCTATCCTATCAAATCCCCTATCATATCCTCTATCCTATCCTATCCTCTGTCCTATCTAATCCTCTATCCTATCTTATCCTCTATCGTATCCTATTATCTATCCTATCGTATCCTCTATCCTATCCTATCTTCTATCCTATCCTATCCTCTATCCTATCAAATCCCATATCCTATTCTCTATCCTATCCTATCCTGTATCCAATTCAATCCTCTATCCTATCCTATCATCTATACTCAATCCTATCCTTTCCTGTATCCTATCCAATCTTCTATCCTATCATATCCGCTATCCTATCCTATCCTATCCTCTATCCTATCCTATCCTCTATCCTATCATATCCCCTATCCTATCCTCTATCCTATCCTATCCTCTATCCTATCCTATCCTCTATCCTATCCTATCCTCTATCCTATCCTATCCTCTATCCTATGCTATGCTCTGTCCTATCCTATCCTCTATCCTATCCTCTATCCTATCCTCTATCCTATCCTCTATCCTATCCTCTATCCTATCCTATCCTCTATCCTATCCTATCCTCTATCCTATTCTATCCTCTATCCTATCCAATCCTCTATCCTATCCTATCCTCTATCCTATCCTATCCTCTATCATATCCTATCATCTATCCTCAATCCTATCATTTCCTGTATCCTATCCAATCCTCTATCCTATCCTATCCTCTATCCTATCCTGTCCTCTGTCCTATCCTATCCTCTATCCTATCCTCTATCCTATAATATCCTCTATCCTATCCTATCCTCTATCCTATCCTATCCTCTATCCTATCCTATCCTCTATCCTATCCTATCCTATCCTCTATCCTATCCTATCCTCTATCCTATCCTATCCTCTATCCTATCCTATCCTCTATCCTATCCTATCCTCTATCCTATCCTATCCTCTATCCTATCCTATCCTCTATCCTCTTTCCCTTCCTATCCTCTATCCTATCCTAGCCTCTATCCTATCCTATCCTCTATAGTATCCTATCCTCTATCCTATCCTATCCTATCCTCTATCCTATCCTATCCTCTATCCTATCAAATCCCCTATCCTATCCTCTATCCTATCCTATCATCTATCCTCTATCCTATCCTCTATCCTATCCTATCCTCTATCCTATCCTATCGTCTATCCTATCCTCTATCCTATCCTATCCTCTATCCTATCCTATCGTCTATCCTATCGTCTATCCTATCCTCTATCCTATCCTATCCTCTATCCTCTATCCTATCCTCTATCCTATCCTATCCTCTATCCTATCCTATCGTCTATCCTATCCTCTATCCTATCCTATCCTCTATCCTATCCTATCCTCTATCCTATCCTATCCTCTATCCTATCCCATCTTCTATCCTATCCTGTCCTCTATCCTATCAAATCCCCTATCCTATCCTCTATCCTATCCTATCGTCTATCCTATCCTATCCTCTATCCTATCCTATCCTCTACCCTATCCTATCTTCTATCCTATCCTCTATCCTATCCTATCCTCTATCCTATCCTATCTTCTATCCTATCAAATCCCCTATCCTATCCTCTATCCTATCCTATCCTGTATCCTATCCAATCCTCTATCCTATCCTATCATCTATCATCAATCCTATCCTTTCCTGTATCCTATCCAATCCTCTATCCTATCCTATCCTCTATCCTATCCTATCCTATCCTCTATCCTATCCTCTATCCTATCCTATCCTCTATCCTATCCTATCCTCTATCCTATACTATCCTATATCCTATCCTATCCTCTATCCTATCCTATCCTCTATCCTATCCTATCCTCTATCCTATCCTATCCTCTATCCTATCCTATCCTCTATCCTATCCTATCGTCTATCCTATCCTCTATCATATCCTATCATCTATCCTCAATCCTATCCTTTCCTGTATCCTATCTAATCCTCTATCCTATCCTATCCTCTATCCTATCCTGTCCTCTATCCTATCCTATCCTCTATCCTATCCTCTATCCTATAATATCCTCTATCCTATCAAATCCCCTATCCTATCCTCTATCGTATCCAATCCTGTATCCTATCCAATCCTCTATCCTATTCTATCATCTATCACCAATCCTATCCTTTCCTGTATCCTACCCAATCCTCTATCCAATCAAATCCCCTATCCTATCCTCTATCCTATCCTATCCTCTATCCTATCCTATTCTCTATCCTATCCTATCCTCTATCCTATCCTATCCTCTATCCTATCCTATCCTCTATCCTATCCTATCCTCTATCCTATCCTATCCTCTATCCTATCCTATCCTCTATCCTATCCTATCCTCTATCCTCTTTCCCTTCCTATCCTCTATCCTATCCTAGCCTCTATCCTATCCTATCCTCTATAGTATCCTATCCTCTATCCTATCCTATCCTATCCTCTATCCTATCCTATCCTCTATCCTATCCTATCCTCTATCCTATCCTATCCTCTATCCTATCCTATCGTCTATCCTATCCTCTTTCCTATCCTATCCTCTATCCTATCAAATCCCCTATCCTATCCTCTATCCTATCCTATCATCTATCCTCTATCCTATCCTCTATCCTATCCTATCCTCTATCCTATCCTATCGTCTATCCTATCCTCTATCCTATCCTATCGTCTATCCTATCCTCTATCCTATCCTATCCTCTATCCTATCCTATCCTCTATCCTATCCTATCCTCTATCCTATCCTATCCTCTATCCTATCCTATCCTCTATCCTATCCTATCCTCTATCCTCTTTCCCTTCCTATCCTCTATCCTATCCTAGCCTCTATCCTATCCTATCCTCTATAGTATCCTATCCTCTATCCTATCCTATCCTATCCTCTATCCTATCCTATCCTCTATCCTATCCTATCCTCTATCCTATCCAATCCTCTATCCTATCCTATCATCTATCATCAATCCTATCCTTTCCTGTATCCTATCCAATCCTCTATCCTATCCTATCCTCTATCCTATCCTATCCTATCCTCTATCCTATCCTCTATCCTATCCTATCCTCTATCCTATCCTATCCTCTATCCTATCCTATCCTATATCCTATCCTATCCTCTATCCTATCCTATCCTCTATCCTATCCTATCCTCTATCCTGTCCTATCCTCTATCCTATCCTATCCTCTATCCTATCCTATCCTCTATCCTATCCTATCGTCTATCCTATCCTCTATCCTATCCTATCCTCTATCATATCCTATCATCTATCCTCAATCCTGTCCTTTCCTGTATCCTATCCAATCCTCTATCCTATCCTATCCTCTATCCTATCCTGTCCTCTATCCTATCCTATCCTCTATCCTATCCTCTATCCTATAATATCCTCTATCCTATCAAATCCCCTATCCTATCCTCTATCGTATCCAATCCTGTATCCTATCCAATCCTCTATCCTATCCTATCATCTATCATCAATCCTATCCTTTCCTGTATCCTACCCAATCCTCTATCCAATCAAATCCCCTATCCTATCCTCTATCCTATCCTATCCTCTATCCTATCCTATTCTCTGTCCTATCCTATCCTCTATCCTATCCTATCCTCTATCCTATCCTATCCTCTATCCTATCCTATCTTCTATCCTATCCTATCCTCTATCCTATCAAATCCCCTATCCTATCCTCTATCCTATCCCATCCTCTATCCTATCATATCCTCTATCCAATCCTCTACCCTATCCTATCCTCTATTCTATCCTATCCTGTATCCTATCAAATCACCTATCCTATCCTCTATCCTAACCTATCGTCTATCCTATCCTATCCTCTATCCTATCCTATCGTCTATCCTATCGTCTATCCTATCCTCTATCCTATCCTATCCTCTATCCTATCCTATCATCTATCATCAATCCTATCCTTTCCTGTATCCTATCCAATCCTCTATCCTATCCTATCCTCTATCCTATCCTATCCTATCCTCTATCCTATCCTATCCTCTATCCTATCCTATACTCTATCCTATCCTATCCTCTATCCTATCCTATCCTCTATCCTATCCTATCCTCTATCCTATCCTATCCTCTATCCTATCCTATCCTCTATCCTATCCTCTATCCTATCCTCTATCCTATCCTCTATCCTATCCTCTATCCTATCCTCTATCCTATCCTATCCTCTATCCTATCCTATCCTCTATCCTATTCTATCCTCTATCCTATCCAATCCTCTATCCTATCCTATCCTCTATCCTATCCTATCCTCTATCATATCCTATCATCTATCCTCAATCCTATCCTTTCCTGTATCCTATCCAATCCTCTATCCTATCCTATCCTCTATCCTATCCTGTCCTCTGTCCTATCCTATCCTCTATCCTATCCTCTATCCTATAATATCCTCTATCCTATCCTATCCTCTATCCTATCCTATCCTCTATCCTATCCTATCCTCTATCCTATCCTATCTTCTATCCTATCCTATCCTCTATCCTATCCTATCCTCTATCCTATCCTATCCTCTATCCTATCCTATCCTCTATCCTATCCTATCCTCTATCCTATCCTATCCTCTATCCTATCCTATCCTCTATCCTATCCTATCCTCTATCCTCTTTCCCTTCCTATCCTCTATCCTATCCTAGCCTCTATCCTATCCTATCCTCTATAGTATCCTATCCTCTATCCTATCCTATCCTATCCTCTATCCTATCCTATCCTCTATCCTATCCTATCCTCTATCCTATCCTATCCTCTATCCTATCCTATCCTCTATCCTATCCTATCGTCTATCCTATCCTCTTTCCTATCCTATCCTCTATCCTATCAAATCCCCTATCCTATCCTCTATCCTATCCTATCATCTATCCTCTATCCTATCCTCTATCCTATCCTATCCTCTATCCTATCCTATCCTCTATAGTATCCTATCCTCTATCCTATCCTATCCTATCCTCTATCCTATCCTATCCTCTATCCTATCCTATCCGCTATCCTATCCTATCCTCTATCCTATCCTATCCTCTATCCTATTCTATCCTCTATCCTATCGTATCCTCTATCCTATCCTATCCTCTATCCTACGCTATCATCTTTCCTATCCTATCCTCTATCCTATCCTATCCTCTATCCTATCCTATCTTCTATCCTATCCTATCCTCTATCCTATCAATTCCCCTATCCTTTCCTATCCTGTATCCTATCCAATCCTCTATCCTATCCTATCATCTATCCTATCCTATCCTCTATCCTATCCTATCCTCTATCCTAACCTATCCTCTATCCTATCCTATCCTCTATCCTATTCTATCCTCTATCCTATCCTATCTTCTATCCTATCCTATCCTCTATCCTATCAAATCCCCTATCCTATCCTCTATCCTATCCTATCCTCTGTCCTATCTAATCCTCTATCCTATCTTATCCTCTATCGTATCCTATTATCTATCCTATCGTATCCTCTATCCTATCCTATCTTCTATCCTATCCTATCCTCTATCCTATCAAATCCCATATCCTATTCTCTATCCTATCCTATCCTGTATCCAATTCAATCCTCTATCCTATCCTATCATCTATACTCAATCCTATCCTTTCCTGTATCCTATCCAATCTTCTATCCTATCATATCCGCTATCCTATCCTTTCCTATCCTCTATCCTATCCTATCCTCTATCCTGTCCTATCTTCTATCCTATCCTATCCTCTATCCTATCATATCCCCTATCCTATCCTCTATCCTATCCTATCCTCTATCCTATCCTATCCTCTATCCTATCCTATCCTCTATCCTATCCTATCCTCTATCCTATCCTATCCTCTATCCTATGCTATGCTCTGTCCTATCCTATCCTCTATCCTATCCTCTATCCTATCCTCTATCCTATCCTCTATCCTATCCTCTATCCTATCCTCTATCCTATCCTCTATCCTATCCTATCCTCTATCCTATCCTATCCTCTATCCTATTCTATCCTCTATCCTATCCAATCCTCTATCCTATCCTATCCTCTATCCTATCCTATCCTCTATCATATCCTATCCTCTATCCTATCCTATCGTCTATCCTATCCTCTATCCTATCCTATCCTCTATCATATCCTATCATCTATCCTCAATCCTATCCTTTCCTGTATCCTATCTAATCCTCTATCCTATCCTATCCTCTATCCTATCCTGTCCTCTATCCTATCCTATCCTCTATCCTATCCTCTATCCTATAATATCCTCTATCCTATCAAATCCCCTATCCTATCCTCTATCGTATCCAATCCTGTATCCTATCCAATCCTCTATCCTATTCTATCATCTATCACCAATCCTATCCTTTCCTGTATCCTACCCAATCCTCTATCCAATCAAATCCCCTATCCTATCCTCTATCCTATCCTATCCTCTATCCTATCCTATTCTCTATCCTATCCTATCCTCTATCCTATCCTATCCTCTATCCTATCCTATCCTCTATCCTATCCTATCCTCTATCCTATCCTATCCTCTATCCTATCCTATCCTCTATCCTATCCTATCCTCTATCCTATCCTATCCTCTATCCTCTTTCCCTTCCTATCCTCTATCCTATCCTAGCCTCTATCCTATCCTATCCTCTATAGTATCCTATCCTCTATCCTATCCTATCCTATCCTCTATCCTATCCTATCCTCTATCCTATCCTATCCTCTATCCTATCCTATCCTCTATCCTATCCTATCGTCTATCCTATCCTCTTTCCTATCCTATCCTCTATCCTATCAAATCCCCTATCCTATCCTCTATCCTATCCTATCATCTATCCTCTATCCTATCCTCTATCCTATCCTATCCTCTATCCTATCCTATCGTCTATCCTATCCTCTATCCTATCCTATCGTCTATCCTATCCTCTATCCTATCCTATCCTCTATCCTATCCTATCCTCTATCCTATCCTATCCTCTATCCTATCCTATCCTCTATCCTATCCTATCCTCTATCCTCTTTCCCTTCCTATCCTCTATCCTATCCTAGCCTCTATCCTATCCTATCCTCTATAGTATCCTATCCTCTATCCTATCCTATCCTATCCTCTATCCTATCCTATCCTCTATCCTATCCTATCCTCTATCCTATCCAATCCTCTATCCTATCCTATCATCTATCATCAATCCTATCCTTTCCTGTATCCTATCCAATCCTCTATCCTATCCTATCCTCTATCCTATCCTATCCTATCCTCTATCCTATCCTCTATCCTATCCTATCCTCTATCCTATCCTATCCTCTATCCTATCCTATCCTATATCCTATCCTATCCTCTATCCTATCCTATCCTCTATCCTATCCTATCCTCTATCCTGTCCTGTCCTCTATCCTATCCTATCCTCTATCCTATCCTATCCTCTATCCTATCCTATCGTCTATCCTATCCTCTATCCTATCCTATCCTCTATCATATCCTATCATCTATCCTCAATCCTGTCCTTTCCTGTATCCTATCCAATCCTCTATCCTATCCTATCCTCTATCCTATCCTGTCCTCTATCCTATCCTATCCTCTATCCTATCCTCTATCCTATAATATCCTCTATCCTATCAAATCCCCTATCCTATCCTCTATCGTATCCAATCCTGTATCCTATCCAATCCTCTATCCTATCCTATCATCTATCATCAATCCTATCCTTTCCTGTATCCTACCCAATCCTCTATCCAATCAAATCCCCTATCCTATCCTCTATCCTATCCTATCCTCTATCCTATCCTATTCTCTGTCCTATCCTATCCTCTATCCTATCCTATCCTCTATCCTATCCTATCCTCTATCCTATCCTATCTTCTATCCTATCCTATCCTCTATCCTATCAAATCCCCTATCCTATCCTCTATCCTATCCCATCCTCTATCCTATCATATCCTCTATCCAATCCTCTACCCTATCCTATCCTCTATTCTATCCTATCCTGTATCCTATCAAATCACCTATCCTATCCTCTATCCTAACCTATCGTCTATCCTATCCTATCCTCTATCCTATCCTATCGTCTATCCTATCGTCTATCCTATCCTCTATCCTATCCTATCCTCTATCCTATCCTATCATCTATCATCAATCCTATCCTTTCCTGTATCCTATCCAATCCTCTATCCTATCCTATCCTCTATCCTATCCTATCCTATCCTCTATCCTATCCTATCCTCTATCCTATCCTATACTCTATCCTATCCTATCCTCTATCCTATCCTATCCTCTATCCTATCCTATCCTCTATCCTATCCTATCCTCTATCCTATCCTATCCTCTATCCTATCCTCTATCCTATCCTCTATCCTATCCTCTATCCTATCCTCTATCCTATCCTCTATCCTATCCTATCCTCTATCCTATCCTATCCTCTATCCTATTCTATCCTCTATCCTATCCAATCCTCTATCCTATCCTATCCTCTATCCTATCCTATCCTCTATCATATCCTATCATCTATCCTCAATCCTATCCTTTCCTGTATCCTATCCAATCCTCTATCCTATCCTATCCTCTATCCTATCCTGTCCTCTGTCCTATCCTATCCTCTATCCTATCCTCTATCCTATAATATCCTCTATCCTATCCTATCCTCTATCCTATCCTATCCTCTATCCTATCCTATCCTCTATCCTATCCTATCCTATCTTCTATCCTATCCTATCCTCTATCCTATCCTATCCTCTATCCTATCCTATCCTCTATCCTATCCTATCCTCTATCCTATCCTATCCTCTATCCTATCCTATCCTCTATCCTATCCTATCCTCTATCCTATCCTATCCTCTATCCTATCCTATCCTCTATCCTCTTTCCCTTCCTATCCTCTATCCTATCCTAGCCTCTATCCTATCCTATCCTCTATAGTATCCTATCCTCTATCCTATCCTATCCTATCCTCTATCCTATCCTATCCTCTATCCTATCCTATCCTCTATCCTATCCTATCCTCTATCCTATCCTATCCTCTATCCTATCCTATCGTCTATCCTATCCTCTTTCCTATCCTATCCTCTATCCTATCAAATCCCCTATCCTATCCTCTATCCTATCCTATCATCTATCCTCTATCCTATCCTCTATCCTATCCTATCCTCTATCCTATCCTATCCTCTATAGTATCCTATCCTCTATCCTATCCTATCCTATCCTCTATCCTATCCTATCCTCTATCCTATCCTATCCGCTATCCTATCCTATCCTCTATCCTATCCTATCCTCTATCCTATTCTATCCTCTATCCTATCGTATCCTCTATCCTATCCTATCCTCTATCCTACGCTATCATCTTTCCTATCCTATCCTCTATCCTATCCTATCCTCTATCCTATCCTATCTTCTATCCTATCCTATCCTCTATCCTATCAATTCCCCTATCCTTTCCTATCCTGTATCCTATCCAATCCTCTATCCTATCCTATCATCTATCCTATCCTATCCTCTATCCTATCCTATCCTCTATCCTAACCTATCCTCTATCCTATCCTATCCTCTATCCTATTCTATCCTCTATCCTATCCTATCTTCTATCCTATCCTATACTCTATCCTATCAAATCCCCTATCCTATCCTCTATCCTATCCTATCCTCTGTCCTATCTAATCCTCTATCCTATCTTATCCTCTATCGTATCCTATTATCTATCCTATCGTATCCTCTATCCTATCCTATCTTCTATCCTATCCTATCCTCTATCCTATCAAATCCCATATCCTATTCTCTATCCTATCCTATCCTGTATCCAATTGAATCCTCTATCCTATCCTATCATCTATACTCAATCCTATCCTTTCCTGTATCCTATCCAATCTTCTATCCTATCATATCCGCTATCCTATCCTATCCTATCCTCTATCCTATCCTATCCTCTATCCTGTCCTATCTTCTATCCTATCCTATCCTCTATCCTATCATATCCCCTATCCTATCCTCTATCCTATCCTATCCTCTATCCTATCCTATCCTCTATCCTATCCTATCCTCTATCCTATCCTATCCTCTATCCTATCCTATCCTCTATCCTATGCTATGCTCTGTCCTATCCTATCCTCTATCCTATCCTCTATCCTATCCTCTATCCTATCCTCTATCCTATCCTCTATCCTATCCTCTATCCTATCCTCTATCCTATCCTATCCTCTATCCTATCCTATCCTCTATCCTATTCTATCCTCTATCCTATCCAATCCTCTATCCTATCCTATCCTCTATCCTATCCTATCCTCTATCATATCCTATCATCTATCCTCAATCCTATCCTTTCCTGTATCCTATCCAATCCTCTATCCTATCCTATCCTCTATCCTATCCTGTCCTCTGTCCTATCCAATCCTCTATCCTATCCTATCCTCTATCCTATCCTGTCCTCTGTCCTATCCTATCCTCTATCCTATCCTCTATCCTATAATATCCTCTATCCTATCCTATCCTCTATCCTATCCTATCCTCTATCCTATCCTATCCTCCATCCTATCCTATCCTCTATCCTATCCTATCCTCTATCCTCTTTCCCTTCCTATCCTCTATCCTATCCTAGCCTCTATCCTATCCTATCCTCTATAGTATCCTATCCTCTATCCTATCCTATCCTATCCTCTATCCTATCCTATCCTCTATCCTATCCTATCCTCTATCCTATCCTATCCTCTATCCTATCCTATCCTCTATCCTATCCTATACTCTATCCTATCCTATCCTCTATCCTATCCTATCCTCTATCCTATCCTATCCTCTATCCTATCCTATCCTCTATCCTATCCTATCCTCTATCCTATCCTCTATCCTATCCTCTATCCTATCCTCTATCCTATCCTCTATCCTATCCTCTATCCTATCCTCTATCCTATCCTATCCTCTATCCTATCCTATCCTCTATCCTATTCTATCCTCTATCCTATCCAATCCTCTATCCTATCCTATCCTCTATCCTATCCTATCCTCTATCATATCCTATCATCTATCCTCAATCCTATCCTTTCCTGTATCCTATCCAATCCTCTATCCTATCCTATCCTCTATCCTATCCTGTCCTCTGTCCTATCCTATCCTCTATCCTATCCTCTATCCTATAATATCCTCTATCCTATCCTATCCTCTATCCTATCCTATCCTCTATCCTATCCTATCCTCTATCCTATCCTATCGTCTATCCTATCGTCTATCCTATCCTCTATCCTATCCTATCCTCTATCCTATCCTATCATCTATCATCAATCCTATCCTTTCCTGTATCCTATCCAATCCTCTATCCTATCCTAGCCTCTATCCTATCCTATCCTCTATAGTATCCTATCCTCTATCCTATCCTATCCTATCCTCTATCCTATCCTATCCTCTATCCTATCCTATCCTCTATCCTATCCTATCCTCTATCCTATCCTATATCCTATCCTCTATCCTATCCTCTATCCTATCCTCTATCCTATAATATCCTCTATCCTATCCTATCCTGTATCCTATCCTATCCTCTATCCTATCCTATCCTCTATCCTATCCTATCTTCTATCCTATCCTATCCTCTATCCTATCCTATCCTCTATCCTATCCTATCCTCTATCCTATCCTATCCTCTATCCTATCCTATCCTCTATCCTCTTTCCCTTCCTATCCTCTATCCTATCCTAGCCTCTATCCTATCCTATCCTCTATAGTATCCTATCCTCTATCCTATCCTATCCTATCCTCTATCCTATCCTATCCTCTATCCTATCCTATCCTCTATCCTATCCTATCCTCTATCCTATCCTATCCTCTATCCTATCCTATCCTCTATCCTATCCTATCGTCTATCCTATCCTCTTTCCTATCCTATCCTCTATCCTATCAAATCCCCTATCCTATCCTCTATCCTATCCTATCATCTATCCTCTATCCTATCCTCTATCCTATCCTATCCTCTATCCTATCCTATCGTCTATCCTATCCTCTATCCTATCCTATCCTCTATCCTATCAAATCCCCTATCCTATCCTCTATCCTATCCTATCGTCTATCCTATCCTATCCGCTATCCTATCCGCTATCCTATCCTATCCTCTATCCTATCCTATCCTCTATCCTATTCTATCCTCTATCCTATCGTATCCTCTATCCTATCCTATCCTCTATCCTATCCTATCCTCTATCCTATCCTATCCTCTATCCTATCCTATCCTCTATCCTATCCTATCCTCTATCCTCTTTCCCTTCCTATCCTCTATCCTATCCTAGCCTCTATCCTATCCTATCCTCTATAGTATCCTATCCTCTATCCTATCCTATCCTATCCTCTATCCTATCCTATCCTCTATCCTATCCTATCCTCTATCCTATCCTATCCTCTATCCTATCCTATCGTCTATCCTATCCTCTTTCCTATCCTATCCTCTATCCTATCAAATCCCCTATCCTATCCTCTATCCTATCCTATCATCTATCCTCTATCCTATCCTCTATCCTATCCTATCCTCTATCCTATCCTATCGTCTATCCTATCCTCTATCCTATCCTATCGTCTATCCTATCCTCTATCCTATCCTATCCTCTATCCTATCCTATCCTCTATCCTATCCTATCCTCTATCCTATCCTATCCTCTATCCTATCCTATCCTCTATCCTCTTTCCCTTCCTATCCTCTATCCTATCCTAGCCTCTATCCTATCCTATCCTCTATAGTATCCTATCCTCTATCCTATCCTATCCTATCCTCTATCCTATCCTATCCTCTATCCTATCCTATCCTCTATCCTATCCAATCCTCTATCCTATCCTATCATCTATCATCAATCCTATCCTTTCCTGTATCCTATCCAATCCTCTATCCTATCCTATCCTCTATCCTATCCTATCCTATCCTCTATCCTATCCTCTATCCTATCCTATCCTCTATCCTATCCTATCCTCTATCCTATCCTATCCTATATCCTATCCTATCCTCTATCCTATCCTATCCTCTATCCTATCCTATCCTCTATCCTGTCCTATCCTCTATCCTATCCTATCCTCTATCCTATCCTATCCTCTATCCTATCCTATCGTCTATCCTATCCTCTATCCTATCCTATCCTCTATCATATCCTATCATCTATCCTCAATCCTGTCCTTTCCTGTATCCTATCCAATCCTCTATCCTATCCTATCCTCTATCCTATCCTGTCCTCTATCCTATCCTATCCTCTATCCTATCCTCTATCCTATAATATCCTCTATCCTATCAAATCCCCTATCCTATCCTCTATCGTATCCAATCCTGTATCCTATCCAATCCTCTATCCTATCCTATCATCTATCATCAATCCTATCCTTTCCTGTATCCTACCCAATCCTCTATCCAATCAAATCCCCTATCCTATCCTCTATCCTATCCTATCCTCTATCCTATCCTATTCTCTGTCCTATCCTATCCTCTATCCTATCCTATCCTCTATCCTATCCTATCCTCTATCCTATCCTATCTTCTATCCTATCCTATCCTCTATCCTATCAAATCCCCTATCCTATCCTCTATCCTATCCCATCCTCTATCCTATCATATCCTCTATCCAATCCTCTACCCTATCCTATCCTCTATTCTATCCTATCCTGTATCCTATCAAATCACCTATCCTATCCTCTATCCTAACCTATCGTCTATCCTATCCTATCCTCTATCCTATCCTATCGTCTATCCTATCGTCTATCCTATCCTCTATCCTATCCTATCCTCTATCCTATCCTATCATCTATCATCAATCCTATCCTTTCCTGTATCCTATCCAATCCTCTATCCTATCCTATCCTCTATCCTATCCTATCCTATCCTCTATCCTATCCTATCCTCTATCCTATCCTATACTCTATCCTATCCTATCCTCTATCCTATCCTATCCTCTATCCTATCCTATCCTCTATCCTATCCTATCCTCTATCCTATCCTATCCTCTATCCTATCCTCTATCCTATCCTCTATCCTATCCTCTATCCTATCCTCTATCCTATCCTCTATCCTATCCTATCCTCTATCCTATCCTATCCTCTATCCTATTCTATCCTCTATCCTATCCAATCCTCTATCCTATCCTATCCTCTATCCTATCCTATCCTCTATCATATCCTATCATCTATCCTCAATCCTATCCTTTCCTGTATCCTATCCAATCCTCTATCCTATCCTATCCTCTATCCTATCCTGTCCTCTGTCCTATCCTATCCTCTATCCTATCCTCTATCCTATAATATCCTCTATCCTATCCTATCCTCTATCCTATCCTATCCTCTATCCTATCCTATCCTCTATCCTATCCTATCTTCTATCCTATCCTATCCTCTATCCTATCCTATCCTCTATCCTATCCTATCCTCTATCCTATCCTATCCTCTATCCTATCCTATCCTCTATCCTATCCTATCCTCTATCCTATCCTATCCTCTATCCTATCCTATCCTCTATCCTCTTTCCCTTCCTATCCTCTATCCTATCCTAGCCTCTATCCTATCCTATCCTCTATAGTATCCTATCCTCTATCCTATCCTATCCTATCCTCTATCCTATCCTATCCTCTATCCTATCCTATCCTCTATCCTATCCTATCCTCTATCCTATCCTATCCTCTATCCTATCCTATCGTCTATCCTATCCTCTTTCCTATCCTATCCTCTATCCTATCAAATCCCCTATCCTATCCTCTATCCTATCCTATCATCTATCCTCTATCCTATCCTCTATCCTATCCTATCCTCTATCCTATCCTATCCTCTATAGTATCCTATCCTCTATCCTATCCTATCCTATCCTCTATCCTATCCTATCCTCTATCCTATCCTATCCGCTATCCTATCCTATCCTCTATCCTATCCTATCCTCTATCCTATTCTATCCTCTATCCTATCGTATCCTCTATCCTATCCTATCCTCTATCCTACGCTATCATCTTTCCTATCCTATCCTCTGTCCTATCCTATCCTCTATCCTATCCTATCTTCTATCCTATCCTATCCTCTATCCTATCAATTCCCCTATCCTTTCCTATCCTGTATCCTATCCAATCCTCTATCCTATCCTATCATCTATCCTATCCTATCCTCTATCCTATCCTATCCTCTATCCTAACCTATCCTCTATCCTATCCTATCCTCTATCCTATTCTATCCTCTATCCTATCCTATCTTCTATCCTATCCTATCCTCTATCCTATCAAATCCCCTATCCTATCCTCTATCCTATCCTATCCTCTGTCCTATCTAATCCTCTATCCTATCTTATCCTCTATCGTATCCTATTATCTATCCTATCGTATCCTCTATCCTATCCTATCTTCTATCCTATCCTATCCTCTATCCTATCAAATCCCATATCCTATTCTCTATCCTATCCTATCCTGTATCCAATTCAATCCTCTATCCTATCCTATCATCTATACTCAATCCTATCCTTTCCTGTATCCTATCCAATCTTCTATCCTATCATATCCGCTATCCTATCCTTTCCTATCCTCTATCCTATCCTATCCTCTATCCTGTCCTATCTTCTATCCTATCCTATCCTCTATCCTATCATATCCCCTATCCTATCCTCTATCCTATCCTATCCTCTATCCTATCCTATCCTCTATCCTATCCTATCCTCTATCCTATCCTATCCTCTATCCTATGCTATGCTCTGTCCTATCCTATCCTCTATCCTATCCTCTATCCTATCCTCTATCCTATCCTCTATCCTATCCTCTATCCTATCCTCTATCCTATCCTCTATCCTATCCTATCCTCTATCCTATCCTATCCTCTATCCTATTCTATCCTCTATCCTATCCAATCCTCTATCCTATCCTATCCTCTATCCTATCCTATCCTCTATCATATCCTATCCTCTATCCTATCCTATCGTCTATCCTATCCTCTATCCTATCCTATCCTCTATCATATCCTATCATCTATCCTCAATCCTATCCTTTCCTGTATCCTATCTAATCCTCTATCCTATCCTATCCTCTATCCTATCCTGTCCTCTATCCTATCCTATCCTCTATCCTATCCTCTATCCTATAATATCCTCTATCCTATCAAATCCCCTATCCTATCCTCTATCGTATCCAATCCTGTATCCTATCCAATCCTCTATCCTATTCTATCATCTATCACCAATCCTATCCTTTCCTGTATCCTACCCAATCCTCTATCCAATCAAATCCCCTATCCTATCCTGTATCCTATCCTATCCTCTATCCTATCCTATTCTCTATCCTATCCTATCCTCTATCCTATCCTATCCTCTATCCTATCCTATCCTCTATCCTATCCTATCCTCTATCCTATCCTATCCTCTATCCTATCCTATCCTCTATCCTATCCTATCCTCTATCCTATCCTATCCTCTATCCTCTTTCCCTTCCTATCCTCTATCCTATCCTAGCCTCTATCCTATCCTATCCTCTATAGTATCCTATCCTCTATCCTATCCTATCCTATCCTCTATCCTATCCTATCCTCTATCCTATCCTATCCTCTATCCTATCCTATCCTCTATCCTATCCTATCGTCTATCCTATCCTCTTTCCTATCCTATCCTCTATCCTATCAAATCCCCTATCCTATCCTCTATCCTATCCTATCATCTATCCTCTATCCTATCCTCTATCCTATCCTATCCTCTATCCTATCCTATCGTCTATCCTATCCTCTATCCTATCCTATCGTCTATCCTATCCTCTATCCTATCCTATCCTCTATCCTATCCTATCCTCTATCCTATCCTATCCTCTATCCTATCCTATCCTCTATCCTATCCTATCCTCTATCCTCTTTCCCTTCCTATCCTCTATCCTATCCTAGCCTCTATCCTATCCTATCCTCTATAGTATCCTATCCTCTATCCTATCCTATCCTATCCTCTATCCTATCCTATCCTCTATCCTATCCTATCCTCTATCCTATCCAATCCTCTATCCTATCCTATCATCTATCATCAATCCTATCCTTTCCTGTATCCTATCCAATCCTCTATCCTATCCTATCCTCTATCCTATCCTATCCTATCCTCTATCCTATCCTCTATCCTATCCTATCCTCTATCCTATCCTATCCTCTATCCTATCCTATCCTATATCCTATCCTATCCTCTATCCTATCCTATCCTCTATCCTATCCTATCCTCTATCCTGTCCTGTCCTCTATCCTATCCTATCCTCTATCCTATCCTATCCTCTATCCTATCCTATCGTCTATCCTATCCTCTATCCTATCCTATCCTCTATCATATCCTATCATCTATCCTCAATCCTGTCCTTTCCTGTATCCTATCCAATCCTCTATCCTATCCTATCCTCTATCCTATCCTGTCCTCTATCCTATCCTATCCTCTATCCTATCCTCTATCCTATAATATCCTCTATCCTATCAAATCCCCTATCCTATCCTCTATCGTATCCAATCCTGTATCCTATCCAATCCTCTATCCTATCCTATCATCTATCATCAATCCTATCCTTTCCTGTATCCTACCCAATCCTCTATCCAATCAAATCCCCTATCCTATCCTCTATCCTATCCTATCCTCTATCCTATCCTATTCTCTGTCCTATCCTATCCTCTATCCTATCCTATCCTCTATCCTATCCTATCCTCTATCCTATCCTATCTTCTATCCTATCCTATCCTCTATCCTATCAAATCCCCTATCCTATCCTCTATCCTATCCCATCCTCTATCCTATCATATCCTCTATCCAATCCTCTACCCTATCCTATCCTCTATTCTATCCTATCCTGTATCCTATCAAATCACCTATCCTATCCTCTATCCTAACCTATCGTCTATCCTATCCTATCCTCTATCCTATCCTATCGTCTATCCTATCGTCTATCCTATCCTCTATCCTATCCTATCCTCTATCCTATCCTATCATCTATCATCAATCCTATCCTTTCCTGTATCCTATCCAATCCTCTATCCTATCCTATCCTCTATCCTATCCTATCCTATCCTCTATCCTATCCTATCCTCTATCCTATCCTATACTCTATCCTATCCTATCCTCTATCCTATCCTATCCTCTATCCTATCCTATCCTCTATCCTATCCTATCCTCTATCCTATCCTATCCTCTATCCTATCCTCTATCCTATCCTCTATCCTATCCTCTATCCTATCCTCTATCCTATCCTCTATCCTATCCTATCCTCTATCCTATCCTATCCTCTATCCTATTCTATCCTCTATCCTATCCAATCCTCTATCCTATCCTATCCTCTATCCTATCCTATCCTCTATCATATCCTATCATCTATCCTCAATCCTATCCTTTCCTGTATCCTATCCAATCCTCTATCCTATCCTATCCTCTATCCTATCCTGTCCTCTGTCCTATCCTATCCTCTATCCTATCCTCTATCCTATAATATCCTCTATCCTATCCTATCCTCTATCCTATCCTATCCTCTATCCTATCCTATCCTCTATCCTATCCTATCTTCTATCCTATCCTATCCTCTATCCTATCCTATCCTCTATCCTATCCTATCCTCTATCCTATCCTATCCTCTATCCTATCCTATCCTCTATCCTATCCTATCCTCTATCCTATCCTATCCTCTATCCTATCCTATCCTCTATCCTCTTTCCCTTCCTATCCTCTATCCTATCCTAGCCTCTATCCTATCCTATCCTCTATAGTATCCTATCCTCTATCCTATCCTATCCTATCCTCTATCCTATCCTATCCTCTATCCTATCCTATCCTCTATCCTATCCTATCCTCTATCCTATCCTATCCTCTATCCTATCCTATCCTCTATCCTATCCTATCGTCTATCCTATCCTCTTTCCTATCCTATCCTCTATCCTATCAAATCCCCTATCCTATCCTCTATCCTATCCTATCATCTATCCTCTATCCTATCCTCTATCCTATCCTATCCTCTATCCTATCCTATCCTCTATAGTATCCTATCCTCTATCCTATCCTATCCTATCCTCTATCCTATCCTATCCTCTATCCTATCCTATCCGCTATCCTATCCTATCCTCTATCCTATCCTATCCTCTATCCTATTCTATCCTCTATCCTATCGTATCCTCTATCCTATCCTATCCTCTATCCTACGCTATCATCTTTCCTATCCTATCCTCTATCCTATCCTATCCTCTATCCTATCCTATCTTCTATCCTATCCTATCCTCTATCCTATCAATTCCCCTATCCTTTCCTATCCTGTATCCTATCCAATCCTCTATCCTATCCTATCATCTATCCTATCCTATCCTCTATCCTATCCTATCCTCTATCCTAACCTATCCTCTATCCTATCCTATCCTCTATCCTATTCTATCCTCTATCCTATCCTATCTTCTATCCTATCCTATCCTCTATCCTATCAAATCCCCTATCCTATCCTCTATCCTATCCTATCCTCTGTCCTATCTAATCCTCTATCCAATCAAATCCCCTATCCTATCCTCTATCCTATCCTATCCTCTATCCTATCCTATTCTCTGTCCTATCCTATCCTCTATCCTATCCTATCCTCTATCCTATCCTATCCTCTATCCTATCCTATCTTCTATCCTATCCTATCCTCTATCCTATCAAATCCCCTATCCTATCCTCTATCCTATCCCATCCTCTATCCTATCATATCCTCTATCCAATCCTCTACCCTATCCTATCCTCTATTCTATCCTATCCTGTATCCTATCAAATCACCTATCCTATCCTCTATCCTAACCTATCGTCTATCCTATCCTATCCTCTATCCTATCCTATCGTCTATCCTATCGTCTATCCTATCCTCTATCCTATCCTATCCTCTATCCTATCCTATCATCTATCATCAATCCTATCCTTTCCTGTATCCTATCCAATCCTCTATCCTATCCTATCCTCTATCCTATCCTATCCTATCCTCTATCCTATCCTATCCTCTATCCTATCCTATACTCTATCCTATCCTATCCTCTATCCTATCCTATCCTCTATCCTATCCTATCCTCTATCCTATCCTATCCTCTATCCTATCCTATCCTCTATCCTATCCTCTATCCTATCCTCTATCCTATCCTCTATCCTATCCTCTATCCTATCCTCTATCCTATCCTATCCTCTATCCTATCCTATCCTCTATCCTATTCTATCCTCTATCCTATCCAATCCTCTATCCTATCCTATCCTCTATCCTATCCTATCCTCTATCATATCCTATCATCTATCCTCAATCCTATCCTTTCCTGTATCCTATCCAATCCTCTATCCTATCCTATCCTCTATCCTATCCTGTCCTCTGTCCTATCCTATCCTCTATCCTATCCTCTATCCTATAATATCCTCTATCCTATCCTATCCTCTATCCTATCCTATCCTCTATCCTATCCTATCCTCTATCCTATCCTATCTTCTATCCTATCCTATCCTCTATCCTATCCTATCCTCTATCCTATCCTATCCTCTATCCTATCCTATCCTCTATCCTATCCTATCCTCTATCCTATCCTATCCTCTATCCTATCCTATCCTCTATCCTATCCTATCCTCTATCCTATCCTATCCTCTATCCTCTTTCCCTTCCTATCCTCTATCCTATCCTAGCCTCTATCCTATCCTATCCTCTATAGTATCCTATCCTCTATCCTATCCTATCCTATCCTCTATCCTATCCTATCCTCTATCCTATCCTATCCTCTATCCTATCCTATCCTCTATCCTATCCTATCCTCTATCCTATCCTATCCTCTATCCTATCCTATCGTCTATCCTATCCTCTTTCCTATCCTATCCTCTATCCTATCAAATCCCCTATCCTATCCTCTATCCTATCCTATCATCTATCCTCTATCCTATCCTCTATCCTATCCTATCCTCTATCCTATCCTATCCTCTATAGTATCCTATCCTCTATCCTATCCTATCCTATCCTCTATCCTATCCTATCCTCTATCCTATCCTATCCGCTATCCTATCCTATCCTCTATCCTATCCTATCCTCTATCCTATTCTATCCTCTATCCTATCGTATCCTCTATCCTATCCTATCCTCTATCCTACGCTATCATCTTTCCTATCCTATCCTCTATCCTATCCTATCCTCTATCCTATCCTATCTTCTATCCTATCCTATCCTCTATCCTATCAATTCCCCTATCCTTTCCTATCCTGTATCCTATCCAATCCTCTATCCTATCCTATCATCTATCCTATCCTATCCTCTATCCTATCCTATCCTCTATCCTAACCTATCCTCTATCCTATCCTATCCTCTATCCTATTCTATCCTCTATCCTATCCTATCTTCTATCCTATCCTATCCTCTATCCTATCAAATCCCCTATCCTATCCTCTATCCTATCCTATCCTCTATCCTATCCTCTATCCTATCCTCTATCCTATCCTCTATCCTATCCTATCCTCTATCCTATCCTATCCTCTATCCTATTCTATCCTCTATCCTATCCCAATCCTCTATCCTATCCTATCCTCTATCCTATCCTATCCTCTATCATATCCTATCATCTATCCTCAATCCTATCCTTTCCTGTATCCTATCCAATCCTCTATCCTATCCTATCCTCTATCCTATCCTGTCCTCTGTCCTATCCTATCCTCTATCCTATCCTCTATCCTATAATATCCTCTATCCTATCCTATCCTCTATCCTATCCTATCCTCTATCCTATCCTATCCTCTATCCTATCCTATCTTCTATCCTATCCTATCCTCTATCCTATCCTATCCTCTATCCTATCCTATCCTCTATCCTATCCTATCCTCTATCCTATCCTATCCTCTATCCTATCCTATCCTCTATCCTATCCTATCCTCTATCCTATCCTATCCTCTATCCTATCCTATCCTCTATCCTCTTTCCCTTCCTATCCTCTATCCTATCCTAGCCTCTATCCTATCCTATCCTCTATAGTATCCTATCCTCTATCCTATCCTATCCTATCCTCTATCCTTCCTATCCTCTATCCTATCCTATCCTCTATCCTATCCTATCCTCTATCCTATCCTATCCTCTATCCTATCCTATCCTCTATCCTATCCTATCGTCTATCCTATCCTCTTTCCTATCCTATCCTCTATCCTATCAAATCCCCTATCCTATCCTCTATCCTATCCTATCATCTATCCTCTATCCTATCCTCTATCCTATCCTATCCTCTATCCTATCCTATCCTCTATAGTATCCTATCCTCTATCCTATCCTATCCTATCCTCTATCCTATCCTATCCTCTATCCTATCCTATCCGCTATCCTATCCTATCCTCTATCCTATCCTATCCTCTATCCTATTCTATCCTCTATCCTATCGTATCCTCTATCCTATCCTATCCTCTATCCTACGCTATCATCTTTCCTATCCTATCCTCTATCCTATCCTATCCTCTATCCTATCCTATCTTCTATCCTATCCTATCCTCTATCCTATCAATTCCCCTATCCTTTCCTATCCTGTATCCTATCCAATCCTCTATCCTATCCTATCATCTATCCTATCCTATCCTCTATCCTATCCTATCCTCTATCCTAACCTATCCTCTATCCTATCCTATCCTCTATCCTATTCTATCCTCTATCCTATCCTATCTTCTATCCTATCCTATCCTCTATCCTATCAAATCCCCTATCCTATCCTCTATCCTATCCTATCCTCTGTCCTATCTAATCCTCTATCCTATCTTATCCTCTATCGTATCCTATTATCTATCCTATCGTATCCTCTATCCTATCCTATCTTCTATCCTATCCTATCCTCTATCCTATCAAATCCCATATCCTATTCTCTATCCTATCCTATCCTGTATCCAATTGAATCCTCTATCCTATCCTATCATCTATACTCAATCCTATCCTTTCCTGTATCCTATCCAATCTTCTATCCTATCATATCCGCTATCCTATCCTATCCTATCCTCTATCCTATCCTATCCTCTATCCTGTCCTATCTTCTATCCTATCCTATCCTCTATCCTATCATATCCCCTATCCTATCCTCTATCCTATCCTATCCTCTATCCTATCCTATCCTCTATCCTATCCTATCCTCTATCCTATCCTATCCTCTATCCTATCCTATCCTCTATCCTATGCTATGCTCTGTCCTATCCTATCCTCTATCCTATCCTCTATCCTATCCTCTATCCTATCCTCTATCCTATCCTCTATCCTATCCTCTATCCTATCCTCTATCCTATCCTATCCTCTATCCTATCCTATCCTCTATCCTATTCTATCCTCTATCCTATCCAATCCTCTATCCTATCCTATCCTCTATCCTATCCTATCCTCTATCATATCCTATCATCTATCCTCAATCCTATCCTTTCCTGTATCCTATCCAATCCTCTATCCTATCCTATCCTCTATCCTATCCTGTCCTCTGTCCTATCCAATCCTCTATCCTATCCTATCCTCTATCCTATCCTGTCCTCTGTCCTATCCTATCCTCTATCCTATCCTCTATCCTATAATATCCTCTATCCTATCCTATCCTCTATCCTATCCTATCCTCTATCCTATCCTATCCTCCATCCTATCCTATCCTCTATCCTATCCTATCCTCTATCCTCTTTCCCTTCCTATCCTCTATCCTATCCTAGCCTCTATCCTATCCTATCCTCTATAGTATCCTATCCTCTATCCTATCCTATCCTATCCTCTATCCTATCCTATCCTCTATCCTATCCTATCCTCTATCCTATCCTATCCTCTATCCTATCCTATCCTCTATCCTATCCTATACTCTATCCTATCCTATCCTCTATCCTATCCTATCCTCTATCCTATCCTATCCTCTATCCTATCCTATCCTCTATCCTATCCTATCCTCTATCCTATCCTCTATCCTATCCTCTATCCTATCCTCTATCCTATCCTCTATCCTATCCTCTATCCTATCCTCTATCCTATCCTATCCTCTATCCTATCCTATCCTCTATCCTATTCTATCCTCTATCCTATCCAATCCTCTATCCTATCCTATCCTCTATCCTATCCTATCCTCTATCATATCCTATCATCTATCCTCAATCCTATCCTTTCCTGTATCCTATCCAATCCTCTATCCTATCCTATCCTCTATCCTATCCTGTCCTCTGTCCTATCCTATCCTCTATCCTATCCTCTATCCTATAATATCCTCTATCCTATCCTATCCTCTATCCTATCCTATCCTCTATCCTATCCTATCCTCTATCCTATCCTATCGTCTATCCTATCGTCTATCCTATCCTCTATCCTATCCTATCCTCTATCCTATCCTATCATCTATCATCAATCCTATCCTTTCCTGTATCCTATCCAATCCTCTATCCTATCCTATCCTCTATCCTATCCTATCCTATCCTCTATCCTATCCTATCCTCTATCCTATCCTATACTCTGTCCTATCCTATCCTCTATCCTATCCTATCCTCTATCCTATCCTATCCTCTATCCTATCCTCTATCCTATCCTCTATCCTATCCTCTATCCTATCCTCTATCCTATAATATCCTCTATCCTATCCTATCCTGTATCCTATCCTATCCTCTATCCTATCCTATCCTCTATCCTATCCTATCTTCTATCCTATCCTATCCTCTATCCTATCCTATCCTCTATCCTATCCTATCCTCTATCCTATCCTATCCTCTATCCTATCCTATCCTCTATCCTATCCTATCCTCTATCCTCTTTCCCTTCCTATCCTCTATCCTATCCTAGCCTCTATCCTATCCTATCCTCTATAGTATCCTATCCTCTATCCTATCCTATCCTATCCTCTATCCTATCCTATCCTCTATCCTATCCTATCCTCTATCCTATCCTATCCTCTATCCTATCCTATCCTCTATCCTATCCTATCCTCTATCCTATCCTATCGTCTATCCTATCCTCTTTCCTATCCTATCCTCTATCCTATCAAATCCCCTATCCTATCCTCTATCCTATCCTATCATCTATCCTCTATCCTATCCTCTATCCTATCCTATCCTCTATCCTATCCTATCGTCTATCCTATCCTCTATCCTATCCTATCCTCTATCCTATCAAATCCCCTATCCTATCCTCTATCCTATCCTATCGTCTATCCTATCCTATCCGCTATCCTATCCTATCCTCTATCCTATCCTATCCTCTATCCTATTCTATCCTCTATCCTATCGTATCCTCTATCCTATCCTATCCTCTATCCTACGCTATCATCTTTCCTATCCTATCCTCTATCCTATCCTATCCTCTATCCTATCCTATCTTCTATCCTATCCTATCCTCTATCCTATCAATTCCCCTATCCTATCCTATCCTGTATCCTATCCAATCCTCTATCCTATCCTATCATCTATCCTATCCTATCCTCTATCCTATCCTATCCTCTATCCTAACCTATCCTCTATCCTATCCTATCCTCTATCCTATTCTATCCTCTATCCTATCCTATCTTCTATCCTATCCTATCCTCTATCCTATCAAATCCCCTATCCTATCCTCTATCCTATCCTATCCTCTGTCCTATCTAATCCTCTATCCTATCTTATCCTCTATCGTATCCTATTATCTATCCTATCGTATCCTCTATCCTATCCTATCTTCTATCCTATCCTATCCTCTATCCTATCAAATCCCATATCCTATTCTCTATCCTATCCTATCCTGTATCCAATTCAATCCTCTATCCTATCCTATCATCTATACTCAATCCTATCCTTTCCTGTATCCTATCCAATCTTCTATCCTATCATATCCGCTATCCTATCCTATCCTATCCTCTATCCTATCCTATCCTCTATCCTGTCCTATCTTCTATCCTATCCTATCCTCTATCCTATCATATCCCCTATCCTATCCTCTATCCTATCCTATCCTCTATCCTATCCTATCCTCTATCCTATCCTATCCTCTATCCTATCCTATCCTCTATCCTATCCTATCCTCTATCCTATGCTATGCTCTGTCCTATCCTATCCTCTATCCTATCCTCTATCCTATCCTCTATCCTATCCTCTATCCTATCCTCTATCCTATCCTATCCTCTATCCTATCCTATCCTCTATCCTATTCTATCCTCTATCCTATCCAATCCTCTATCCTATCCTATCCTCTATCCTATCCTATCCTCTATCATATCCTATCATCTATCCTCAATCCTATCCTTTCCTGTATCCTATCCAATCCTCTATCCTATCCTATCCTCTATCCTATCCTGTCCTCTGTCCTATCCTATCCTCTATCCTATCCCCTATCCTATAATATCCTCTATCCTATCCTATCCTCTATCCTATCCTATCCTCTATCCTATCCTATCCTCTATCCTATCCTATCCTCTATCCTATCCTATCCTCTATCCTATCCTATCCTCCATCCTATCCTATCCTCTATCCTATCCTATCCTCTATCCTCTTTCCCTTCCTATCCTCTATCCTATCCTAGCCTCTATCCTATCCTATCCTCTATAGTATCCTATCCTCTATCCTATCCTATCCTATCCTCTATCCTATCCTATCCTCTATCCTATCCTATCCTCTATCCTATCCTATCCTCTATCCTATCCTATCCTCTATCCTATCCTATCCTCTATCCTATCCTATCGTCTATCCTATCCTCTTTCCTATCCTATCCTCTATCCTATCAAATCCCCTATCCTATCCTCTATCCTATCCTATCATCTATCCTCTATCCTATCCTCTATCCTATCCTATCCTCTATCCTATCCTATCGTCTATCCTATCCTATCCTCTATCCTATCCTATCGTCTATCCTATCGTCTATCCTATCCTCTATCCTATCCTATCCTCTATCCTCTATCCTATCCTCTATCCTATCCTATCCTCTATCCTATCCTATCGTCTATCCTATCCTCTATCCTATCCTATCCTCTATCCTATCCTATCCTCTATCCTATCCCATCTTCTATCCTATCCTGTCCTCTATCCTATCAAATCCCCTATCCTATCCTCTATCCTATCCCATCCTCTATCCTATCATATCCTCTATCCAATCCTCTACCCTATCCTATCCTCTATTCTATCCTATCCTGTATCCTATCAAATCACCTATCCTATCCTCTATCCTAACCTATCGTCTATCCTATCCTATCCTCTATCCTATCCTATCGTCTATCCTATCGTCTATCCTATCCTCTATCCTATCCTATCCTCTATCCTATCCTATCATCTATCATCAATCCTATCCTTTCCTGTATCCTATCCAATCCTCTATCCTATCCTATCCTCTATCCTATCCTATCCTATCCTCTATCCTATCCTATCCTCTATCCTATCCTATCCTCTATCCTATCCTATCCTCTATCCTATCCTATCCTCTATCCTATCCTATCCTCTATCCTATCCTATCCTCTATCCTATCCTATCCTCTATCCTATCCTATCCTCTATCCTATCCTATCCTCTATCCTATCCTATCCTCTATCCTATCCTATCCTCTATCCTATCCTATCCTCTATCCTATCCTATCCTCTATCCTATCCTATCCTCTATCCAATCCTATCCTCTATCCTATCCTATCCTCTATCCTATCCTATCCTCTATCCTATCCTATCCTCTATCCTATCCTATCCTCTATCCTATCCTATCCTCTATCCTATCCTATCCTCTATCCTATCCTCTATCCTATCCTCTATCCTCTATCCTATCCTATCCTCTATGCTATCCTAGCCTCTATCCTATCCTATCCTCTATAGTATCCTATCCTCTATCCTATCCTATCCTCTATCCTATCCTATCCTCTATCCTATCCTATCCTATCCTCTATCCTATCCTATCTTCTATCCTATCCTATCCTCTATCCTATCATATCCTCTATCCTATAATATCCTCTATCCTATCCTATCCTCTATCCAATCCTCTATCCTATCCTATCCTCTATTCTATCCTATCCTCTATCCTATCAAATCCCCTATCCTATCCTCTATCCTATCCTATCCTCTATCCTATCCTGTCGTCTATCCTATCCTCTATCCTATCCTATCCTCTATCCTATCCTATCCTCTATCCTATCCTATCCTCTATCCTATCCTATCCTATCCTCTATCCTATCCTATCTTCTATCCTATCCTATCCTCTATCCTATCATATCCTCTATCCTATAATATCCTCTATCCTATCCTATCCTCTATCCAATCCTCTATCCTATCCTATCCTCTATTCTATCCTATCCTCTATCCTATCAAATCCCCTATCCTATCCTCTATCCTATCCTATCCTCTATCCTATCCTGTCGTCTATCCTATCCTCTATCCTATCCTATCCTCTATCCTATCCTATCGTCTATCCTATCCTCTATCCTATCCTATCCTCTATCCTATCCTATCCTCTATCCTATCCTATCCTCTATCCTATCCTATCGTCTATCCTATCCTCTATCCTATCCTATCCTCTATCCTATCCTATCCTCTATCCTATCCTATCCTCTATCCTATCCTATCCTCTATCCTATCCTATCCTCTATCCTATCCTATCCTCTATCCTATCCTATCCTCTATCCTATCCTATCCTCTATCCTATCCTATCCTCTATCCTATCCTATCCTCTATCCTATCCTCTATCCTATCCTCTATCGTCTATCCTATCCTATCCTCTATCCTATCCTAGCCTCTATCCTATCCTATCCTCTATAGTATCCTATCCTCTATCCTATCCTATCCTCTATCCTATCCTATCCTCTATCCTATCCTATCCTCTATCCTATCCTATCTTCTATCCTATCCTATCCTCTATCCTATCATATCCTCTATCCTATAATATCCTCTATCCTATCCTATCCTCTATCCAATCCTCTATCCTATCCTATCCTCTATTCTATCCTATCCTCTATCCTATCAAATCACCTATCCTATCCTCTATCCTATCCTATCCTCTATCCTATCCTCTATCCTATCCTCTATCCTATCCTATCCTCTATCCTATCCTGTCGTCTATCCTATCCTCTATCCTATCCTATCCTGTCGTCTATCCTATACTCTATCCTATCCTATCGTCTATCCTATCCTGTCGTCTATCCTATCCTCTATCCTATCCTATCCTGTCGTCTATCCTATACTCTATCCTATCCTATCCTCTATCCTATCCTATCCTCTATCCTATCCTATCCTCTATCCAATCCTCTATCCTATCCTATCCTCTATTCTATCCTATCCTCTATCCTATCAAATCCCCTATCCTATCCTCTATCCTATCCTATCCTCTATCCTATCCTGTCGTCTATCCTATCCTCTATCCTATCCTATCCTCTATCCTATCCTATTCTCTATCCTATCCTATCGCCTATCCTATCCTCTATCCTATCCTATCCTCTATCCTATCCTATCCTCTATCCTATCCTATCCTCTATCCTATCCTATCCTCTATCCTATCCTATCCTCTATCCTATCCTATCCTCTATCCTATCCTATCCTCTATCCTATCCTATCCTCTATCCTATCCTATCCTCTATCCTATCCTATCCTCTATCCTATCCTATCCTCTATCCTATCCTATCCTCTATCCTATCCTATCGTCTATCCTATCCTCTATCCTATCCTATCCTCTATCCTATCCTATCCTCTATCCTATCCTATCCTCTATCCTATCCTATCGTCTATCCTATCCTCTATCCTATCCTATCCTCTATCCTATCCTATCCTCTATCCTATCCTATCCTCTATCCTATCCTATCCTCTATCCTATCCTGTCCTCTATCCTATCCTATCCTCTATCCTATCCTCTATCCTATCCTCTATCCTATAATATCCTCTATCCTATCCTATCGTCTATCCTATCGTCTATCCTATCCTCTATCCTATCCTATCCTCTATCCTATCCTATCATCTATCATCAATCCTATCCTTTCCTGTATCCTATCCAATCCTCTATCCTATCCTATCCTCTATCCTATCCTATCCTATCCTCTATCCTATCCTATCCTCTATCCTATCCTATCCTCTATCCTATCCTATCCTCTATCCTATCTTCTATCCTATCCTATCATCTATCCTATCCTATCCTCTATCCTATCCTATCCTCTATCCTATCCTCTATCCTATCCTCTATCCTATCCTATCCTCTATCCTATCCTCAATCCTATGCTTTCCCGTATCCTATCCAATCCTCTATCCTATCCTATCCTCTATCCTATCCTATCCTCTATCCTATCCTATCCTCTATCCTATTCTATCCTCTATCCTATCCTATCCTCTATCCTATCCTATCCTCTATCCTATCCTATCCTGTATCCTATCCTATCCTCTATCCTATCCTATCGTCTATCCTATCCTCTATCCTATCCTATCCTCTATCATATCCTATCATCTATCCTCAATCCTATCCTTTCCTGTATCCTATCCAATCCTCTATCCTATCCTATCCTCTATCCTATCCTATCCTATCCTCTATCCTATCCTATCCTCTATCCTATCCTATCCTCTATCCTATCCTATCCTCTATCCTATCCTATCCTCTATCCTATCCTATCCTCTATCCTATCCTATCCTCTATCCTATCCTATCCTCTATCCTATCCTATCCTCTATCCTATCCTATCCTCTATCCTATCCTATCCTCTATCCTATCCTATCCTCTATCCTATCCTATCCTCTATCCTATCCTATCCTCTATCCTATCCTATCCTCTATCCTATCCTATCGTCTATCCTATCCTCTATCCTATCCTATCCTCTATCATATCCTATCATCTATCCTCAATCCTATCCTTTCCTCTATCCTATCCTATCCTCTATCCTATCCTATCCTCTATCCTATCCTCAATCCTATGCTTTCCCGTATCCTATCCAATCCTCTATCCTATCCTATCCTCTATCCTATCCTATCCTCTATCCTATCCTCTATCCTCTATCCTATCCTATCCTCTATCCTATCCTAGCCTCTATCCTATCCTATCCTCTATAGTATCCTATCCTCTATCCTATCCTATCCTCTATCCTATCCTATCCTCTATCCTATCCTATCCTATCCTCTATCCTATCCTATCCTATCCTCTATCCTATCCTATCCTATCCTCTATCCTATCCTATCTTCTATCCTATCCTATCCTCTATCCTATCCTATCATCTATCCTATCCTATCCTCTATCCTATCCTATCCTCTATCCTATCCTATCCTCTATCCTATCCTATCCTCTATCCTATCCTATCCTCTATCCTATCCTATCCTCTATCCTATCCTATCCTCTATCCTTTCCTATCGTCTATCCTATCCTCTATCCTATCCTATCCTCTATCATATCCTATCATCTATCCTCAATCCTATCCTTTCCTGTATCCTATCCAATCCTCTATCCTATCCTATCCTCTATCCTATCCTGTCCTCTATCCTATCCTATCCTCTATCCTATCCTCTATCCTATCCTCTATCCTATAATATCCTCTATCCTATCCTATCGTCTATCCTATCGTCTATCCTATCCTCTATCCTATCCTATCCTCTATCCTATCCTATCCTCTATCCTATCCTATCCTCTATCCTATCCTATCCTCTATCCTATCCTATCCTCTATCCTATCCTATCCTCTATCCTATCCTATCCTCTATCCTATCCTATCCTCTATCCTATTCTATCCTCTATCCTATCCTATCCTCTATCCTATCCTATCCTCTATCCTATCCTATCCTCTATCCTATCCTATCCTCTATCCTATCCTATCGTCTATCCTATCCTCTATCCTATCCTATCCTCTATCATATCCTATCATCTATCCTCAATCCTATCCTTTACTGTATCCTATCCAATCCTCTATCCTATCCTATCCTCTATCCTATCCTATCCTATCCTCTATCCTATCCTATCCTCTATCCAATCCTATCCTCTATCCTATCCTATCCTCTATCCTATCCTATCCTCTATCCTATCCTCTATCCTATCCTCTATCCTATCCTCTATCCTATAATATCCTCTATCCTATCCTATCGTCTATCCAATCCTCTACCCTATCCTATCCTCTATTCTATCCTATCCTGTATCCTATCAAATCCCCTATCCTATCCTCTATCCTATCCTATCGTCTATCCTATCCTATCCTCTATCCTATCCTATCCTCTATCCTATCCTCTATCCTATCCTCTATCCTCTGTCCTATCCTATCCTCTATCCTATCCTATCCTCTATCCTATCCTATCTTCTATCCTATCCTATCCTCTATCCTATCATATCCTCTATCCTATAATATCCTCTATCCTATCCTATCCTCTATCCAATCCTCTATCCTAACCTATCCTCTATTCTATCCTATCCTCTACCCTATCAAATCCCCTATCCTATCCTCTATCCTATCCTATCCTCTATCCTATCCTGTCGTCTATCCTATCCTCTATCCTATCCTATCCTCTATCCTATCCTATCCTATCCTCTATCCTATCCTATCCTCTATCCTATCCTATCCTCTATCCTATCCTATCCTCTATCCTATCCTATCCTCTATCCTATCCTATCCTCTATCCTATCCTATCGTCTATCCTATCCTCTATCCTATCCTATCCTCTATCCTATCCTATCCTCTATCCTATCCTATCCTCTATCCTATCCTATCCTCTATCCTATCCTATCCTCTATCCTATCCTATCCTATTCTCTATCCTATCCTCTATCCTATCCTATCCTCTATCCTATCATATCCTCTATCCTATCCTATCCTCTATCCTATCCTCAATCCTATGCTTTCCCGTATCCTATCCAATCCTCTATCCTATCCTATCCTCTATCCTATCCTATCCTCTATCCTATCCTATCCTCTATCCTATCCTATCCTCTATCCTATCCTATCGTCTATCCTATCCTCTATCCTATCCTATCCTATCCTCTATCCTATCCTATCTTCTATCCTATCCTATCCTCTATCCTATCATATCCTCTATCCTATCCTCTATCCTATCCTCTATCCTATCCTATCCTCTATCCTATCCTATCCTCTATCCTATCCTATCCTCTATCCTATCCTATCCTCTATCCTATCCTATCCTCTATCCTATCCTATCCTCTATCCTATCCTATCCTCTATCCTATCCTATCCTCTATCCTATCCTATCCTCTATCCTATCCTATTCTGTATCCTATCCAATCCCCCATCCTATCCTCTATCGTATCCTCTATCCTATCCTACCCTCTATCCTATCGTATCTTCTATCCTATCGTATCATCTATCCTATCCTATCCTCTATCCTATCCTATCCTCAATACTGTCCTATCCCCTATCCTATCCTATCCTCTATCCTATCGTATCCTCTGTCATATCCTATGCTCTATCCTATCCTATCCCCTATCCTATAATATCCTCTATTCTATCCTATCCTCTATCCTATCCTATCCTGTATCCTATCCAATCCCCCATCCTATCCTCTATCGTGTCCTCTATCCTATCCTACCCTCTATCCTATCGTATCATCTATCCTATCCTATCCTCTATCCTATCCTATCCTCAATACTGTCCTATCCCCTATCCTATGCTATCCTGTATCCTATCCTATGCTCTGTCCTATCCTATTTTCTATCCTATCCCATCCTCTATCGTATCCTATCCTATAATATCCTCTATTGTATCCTATCCTCTATCCTATCCAATCCCCTATCCTATACTCTATCCTATCCTATCCTGTATCCTATCCAATCCCCTATCCTATCCCCTATCCTATCCTATCCTGTATCCTATCCAATCCCCCATCCTATCCTCTATCCTATCATCTATCCTATCCCACCCTCTATCCTATCCTATCATCAATCCTAGCCAATCCTCTATCGTATCCTCTATCCTATCCTCTATCCTATCCTATCCTCAATCCTACCTTATCCCATATCCTATCCGATCCTCTAACCTATCCTACCCTCTATCCTATCGTATCCTCTATCCTATCCTATCCTCTATCCTATCCTATCCTCCATCTTATCCTATCCTCTATCCTATCGTATCCTCTATCCTACCCCATCCTATATCCTATCCTATCCTCTATCCTATCCTATAATATTCTCTATTCTATCCTATCCTCTATCATATCCAATCCCCTATCCAATCCTATCCTCTATCCTATCCTCTATCGAATCGTATCCCCTATCCTCTCCAAACCGCTATCCTATCCTCTATCCTATCCTATCCCCTATCCTATCCTCTATCCTATCCTATCCTCAATCCTATCCTATCCTCTATCCTATCCTATCCTCAATCCCATCGTATCCTCTATCATATCCCATCCTCTATCCTATCCTATCCTCTCTCCTATCCTATCCTCGATCCTATCCTATCCTCTATCCTATCGTATACTCTATCCTACCCCATCCTCTATCCTATCCTATCCTCTATCCTATCCTATAATATTCTCTATTCTATCCTATCCAATCCCCTATCCAATCCTATCCTCTATTATATCCTATCATCTATCCTATAATATCCTCTATCCTATCCAATCCCCTATCCTATCCTCTATCCTATCCTATCCTCTATCCTATCGAATCCCCCATCCTATCCTCTATCCTATCCTCTATCCTATCCTACCCTCTATCCTATAGTATCTGCTATCCTATCGTATCATTTATCCTATCCCACCCTCTATCCTATCCTATCCTTAATCCTATCCAATCCTCTATCGTATCCTCTATCCTATCCTCTATCCTATCCTATGCTCTGTCCTATCCTATTTTCTATCCTATCCCATCCTCTATCGTATCCTATCCTATAATATCCTCTATTGTATCCTATCCTCTATCCTATCCAATCCCCTATCCTATACTCTATCCTATCCTATCCTGTATCCTATCCAATCCCGCTCCCTATCCTATATCCTATCCTCTATCCTATCCTCTATCCTACCCTACCCTCTATCCTATCTTATCTTTTATCCTATCGTATCATCTATCCTATCCCACCCTCTATCCTATCCTATCCTCAATCCTACCTTATCCCATATCTTATGCGATCCCCTATCCTATCCTATCCTCTATCCTGTCGTATCCTCTATCCTATCCAATCCCCTATCCTATACTCTATCCTCTCCTATCCTGTACCCTCTCCAATCCCCTATCCTATCCTCTATCCTATTATGTCCTCTATCCTATCCTGTCCTCTATTCTATCCTATCCTCTATCCTATCCTATCCTCTATCCTATCCAATCGTCTATCCTATAATTTCCTCTATAATATCCAATCCTCTATCCTATCCTCTATCCTATCCTATCCTCAATTTTACCTTATTCCATATCCTGTCCGAATCCTCTAACCTATCCTATATTCTATCCTATCCTATCCTCTGTCCTATCCTATTTTCTAACCTATCGTATGATCTATCCTATCCTATCCTGTGTCCTACCCTGTCCTCTATCCTATCCCATCCTCTATCGTATCCTATCCTCTATCCTATCATATCCTATATCCTATAATATCCTCAATCCTATCCAATCTTCTATCCTACCCTCTATCCTATCCTCTATCAAATCCTCTATCCTATCCTCTATCCTATCCTATCCTCTATCCTATCCTCTATCCTATCCTCTATCCTATCCTCTATCCTATCCTATCCTCTATCTTATTCTATCCTCTATCCTATCGTATCCTCTATCCTATCCCATCCTCTATCCTATCCTATCCTCAATCCTATCCTATCCCCTAACCTATATAATCCACTATCCTGTCGTATCCTCTGTCCTATCCTATCCTCTATCCTATCCCATCCTTTATCGTATCCTATCCTCTATCCTATCCTATCCTCAATGCTATCCTGTATACTATCCAATCTTTTATCCTATCCTATCATCTATCCTATCGTATCCACTTTCCTATCTGTAACCGTGTCGGTTACATACACATATACCGCACGTATCGGTCGGCGATACGACCCCACCACCGTACCATACTACGTTGTTCGCGAGTCCGGAGATAGTGAGGGATCGCGAGATATCGCGATCCTTGTCGAGTTGCGCACGCATCGATCCCCACTCGATAATGATCGAAGGAGGTCGATGCGAGCCAGCGATCGAACACTCTACGTCTGGAAGCGGTCCGAGAAACACGCGTTTACGAATTGTGTCTGTTCGACGAAACACGGTACCCGTTCGAGGAGTCAAACCGACTCGGCAGAGCAAGGCAAACCGTCCTTCCTGCTCTCAACGCGTACGCGCCTCAAACCGAGGAGTCACGAGCGCAAACCGCGCCGTGGCACTGTCGAAACGTCTTATATAAAGCTCCGTGACTCTCGGACGTGACCGCGTAGTAGTCAAACGAAATTACATAATTTTCACTCGCCTAAAGATTGATCGAGAAATATTTAATTATCAATTCCGAAGTGAAGCATTACTAGTGTCAGTGTAGATTACTTGCAGCGAGCAAGTCGCGAGTACTATTTAGGAGCGACGACGAGTGGAAGGCGCCGTGTGTCGGTACGACACGATTTTGTAAAATTTAGAGAACTGCGTCGCGCAGAGATAGAAACGTGTCGCGAAGCGTGCGATTATCGCGTCGAACAGACACAGTAGATTCACTTCGTCCTTCAAATATAAATAGTAGTATGGGGTACGTATAAGTATCGTTTCAAAGATACAGTACGTACTATACGGGTCGAAGCGAGACAGTCAATCATCGCATGATCGCGGTGGTTCTTCCGAAACCTCAACAGAGCATACTCTGAGGCTACGAAACGTACCAAAGGGTAAACTCCTGGGTTCCGAGGGACTGCCGAGGTTTTCTGTGAGTCTCGTCTGGATCGAGACTATTTCACTTCGCACAATCAGGGTTCTTCTGCCGTGACCTTAATCGAGGGTACTCCGAGGCCACGCACCGTGCCAGGGGGTACTCTTCTGGGTCCCGTGGAATTACCGAGGTTTGGTGTGGGTCTCGACCAGATTCGAGGCGATTGTACTTCGTACGATCGCGGCTACTCTGTCGTGACCTTATCAGAGCTTGCTCCGAGGCCACGTATCGTGCCGAAGGGTAGACTCCTGGGTCCCGTCGAGCGACCGAGGTTTAGTGCGAGTCTCCCCCGAATCGGTACGAAAGAGCATCGCACGATCCCGAGTATTCTGTCGTGACCTTTGTCCGAGATCACTCTGAGGCCACGTATCGTGCCAAAGGGTGAACTTATAGGTCCCGTGGAATAATCGAGGTTTAGTGCACGTCTCTACAGAATCGAGACGATCGCGCCTTGCACGATCGAGGACACTCTGCCGTGACCAATATCCGAGAACACTCCGAGGCCATGTATCATGCCAAAGGGTAGACTCGTGCGTCCCGTGGAGTGACCAAGGTTTAGTGTGCGTCTCCACTCAGGCCACTTGTCCGAACATCGTCCAGGTGCCTGGTTGGTCTGACGGGTACGACGTCGTTCGATCGCGGATTTCGGGTCAGATAGGAGCGATCGGACTTTGCACGGTCACTGACACTCTGCCGCCGCCTCGCCCGAGACTGCTTAGAGGCCACGATTACGTGCCGAAGAGCAGAATCATTGGAAGCGTGGAGTGACGGCGATTTCGTGTTTGTCTCCATCCCGATCACTCGTACGATTATCCGGCCGAGTGTAGGGACGGTCAGACGGGTCACGAACTGCTTGTCGCGGGGCGCGATCCGTGCTGAGTGATTTTCTAAACCGATTCCGAAAACCGGGCGTAGAGTCGAGCGAGCGTACCGCGAGCGTTTTTCACGCGTTCATAATACTTTGTTTATGTGTCGCGAGCCGTCGGCACGGGAGGCCGACCTATTGTTCCACACGGTACCTGGAATTAACTGTATCCAAACATACACGACGGTTCTTACGAGAATATATCATCTTTTGTTACCTTATTTGGGCTACTAATATCTCATTTAACTCGTCCATACCTCGCCGCTTTCCAGTGCCAGGAGGCACGAATCCATTCCTGCTCGCAAACGTGCAGGCTTCGAGAAATTAGGGTAGTAACCGGCCCTGCGAGACGGTTAGGGATAGTCTCGAGACGCGAAGTAGAGATACGAGTAACAGCGTACGCGAATCGGTCGAAACGGTAGGAAAGAACGGTTACATATCTCCCATCCTCAAACGTATCCTATCCTCTATCCTATCCTATCCTATATCCTATAATATCCTCTATCCTATCGCAACCTCTAACGTATCCAATCCTCTATCCTATCCTCTATCATATCCTCTATCCTATCCTCTATCCTATCGTCTATCCTATAATATCCAATATCCTATCCAAACCTCTGTCCTATCCTCTATCCTATCATATCCTATATCCTATAATATCCTCAATCCTATCCAATCCTCTATCCTATCCTCTATCCTATCCTCTATCCTATCCTCTATCCTATCCTCTATCCTATCCTCTATCCTATCCTCTACCCTATCGTCTACCCTATAATATCCAATATCCTATCCAATCCTCTATCCTATCCTCTATCCTATCCTATCCTCTATCCTATACAATCCTCTATCCTATCCTATCCTCTATCCTATCGTATCCTTTATTATATCCTATCCTCTATCCTATCCTATCCTCTATACTATCGTATCCTCTATCCTATCCCATCCTCTATCCTATCCAATCGTCTATCCTATAATTTCCTCTATCCTATCCAATCCTCTATACTATCCTCTATCCTATCCTATCCTCAATCCTATCCTATGCCCTATCCTATCCAATCCTCTATCCTATCCTCTATCCTATCCTCTATCCTATCCTCTATCCTATCCCCTATCCTATCCTATGCTCTATCCTATCCTCTCCTCTATCCTATCGTATCCTCTATCCTACCCCATCCTCTATCCTATCCTATCCTCTATCCTATCCTATTATCTATCCTATAATATCCTCTATTCTATCCTATCCTCTATCCTATCCAATCCCCTATCCAATCCTATCTCTATCCTCTCCAATCCGCTGTCCTATCCTCTATCCTATCCTATCGTCTATCCCATAATATCCTCTGTCCTATCCAATCATCTATCCTATCCTCTATCCTATCCTATCCTCAATGCTATCCTTTATCCTATCCAATCCTCTATCCTATCCTATCCTCTATCCTATCGTATACTCTATCCTACCCCATCCTCTATCCTATCCTATCCTCTATCCTATCCTATAATATTCTCTATTCTATCCTATCCTCTATCCTATCCAATCCCCTATCCAATCCTATCCTCTATCCTCTCCAATCCCCTATCCTATCCTATCATCTATCCTATAATATCCTCTATCCTATCCAATCCCCCATCCTATCCTCTATCCTATCCTTTCCTGTATCCTATCCAATCCCCTATCCTATCCTCTATCCTATCCTATCCTCTATCCTATAATATCCTCTACCCAATCCTATCCTCTATCCTATCCTATCCTCTATCCTATAATATCCTCTATCCTATCCTATCCCGTATCCTATCCAATCCCCTATCCTACCCTCTATCCTCTCCTATCCTCTGTCCTATCCTATTTTCTATCCAATCCTATCCTCTGTCCTATCCTGTCCTCTATCCTATCCCATCCTCTATCCTAGCCTATCCTCTATCCTATAATATCCTCTATCCTATCCTATCCCCTATCCTATCCAATCCCTTATCCTACCTTCTGTCCTATCCTATCATCTATCCTATCCTATCCTCTATCCGATCCTATCCTCTATCCTATCGTATCCTCTATCCTATCCCATCCTCTATCCTATCCTCTATCCTATCCTATCCTCAATCCTATGGTATCCTCTACCCTATCCTATCCTCTACCGTATCCTCTATCCTATCCTCTGTCCTATCCTATCCTCAATCCTACCTTATCCCATATCCTATCCGATCCTCTAACCTATCCTATCCTCTATCCTATCGTATCCTCTATCCTACACCTTCCTCTATCCTATGCTATCCTCTATCCTATCCTATCATCTATCCTATAATATCCTCTATTCTATCCTATCCTCTATCCTCTCCAATCCCCTATTCTATCCTCTATCCTACCCTATCCTCTATCCTATCCTGTCCTCTATCCTATCCTGTCCTCTATTCTATCCTATCCTCTATCCTATTCTATCCCCTATCCTATACTATCCTCTATCCTATCCTCTCCTCTATCCTATCGTATCCTCTATCCTACCCCATCCTCTATCCTATCCTATCCTCTATCCTATCCTATTATCTATCCTATAATATCCTCTATTCTATCCTATCCTCTATCCTATCCAATCCCCTATCCAATCCTATCTCTATCCTCTCCAATCCGCTATCCTATCCTCTATCCTATCCTATCGTCTATCCCATAATATCCTCTGTCCTATCCAATCATCTATCCTATCCTCTATCCTATCCTATCCTCAATGCTATCCTGTATCCTATCCAATCCTCTATCCTATCCTATCCTCTATCCTATCGTATACTCTATCCTACCCCATCCACTATCCTATCCTATCCTCTATCCTATCCTATAATATTCTCTATTCTATCCTATCCTCTATCCTATCCAATCCCCTATCCAATCCTATCCTCTATCCTATCCTATCCTCTATCCTATCCTATAATATTCTCTATTCTATCCTATCCTCTATCCTATCCAATCCCCTATCCAATCCTATCCTCTATCCTCTCCAATCCCCTATCCTATCCTATCCTCTATCCTATCGTATCCTCCATCCTATATTATCGTCTTTCCTATCCAATCCTCCATCCTATCCTATCCTCTATCCTATCCTCTATCCTATCCTATCCTCAATCCTGTCCTATCCCCTATCCTATCCTATCCTCTATCCTAGCCTATCCTCTATACTATCCTATCCTCTATCCTATCGTATCCTCTTTACTATCCCATCCTCTATAATATCCTACCCTCTATCCTATCCTATCCCGTATCCTATAATATCTTCTATCCCATCCTATCCTCTATCCTATCCTATCCTCTATCCTATCCTATCCTCTATCCTATCCTATCCTCTATCCTATCCTATCCTCTATCCTATCCTATCCTCTATCCTATCCTATCCTCTATCCTATCCTATCCTCTATCCTATCCTATCCTCTATCCTATCCTATCCTCTATCCTATCCTATCCTCTATCCTATCCTATCCTCTATCCTATCCTATCCTCTATCCTATCCTATCCTCTATCCTATCCTATCCTCTATCCTATCCTATCCTCTATCCTATCCTATCCTCTATCCTATCCTATCCTCTATCCTATCCTATCCTCTATCCTATCCTATCCTCTATCCTATCCTATCCTCTATCCTATCCTATCCTCTATCCTATCCTATCCTCTATCCTATCCTATCCTCTATCCTATCCTATCCTCTATCCTATCCTATCCTCTATCCTATCCTATCCTCTATCCTATCCTATCCTCTATCCTATCCTATCCTCTATCCTATCCTATCCTCTATCCTATCCTATCCTCTATCCTATCCTATCCTCTATCCTATCCTATCCTCTATCCTCAATGCTATCCTTTATCCTATCCAATCCTCTATCCTATCCTATCCTCTATCCTATCGTATACTCTATCCTACCCCATCCTCTATCCTATCCTATCCTCTATCCTATCCTATAATATTCTCTATTCTATCCTATCCTCTATCCTATCCAATCCCCTATCCAATCCTATCCTCTATCCTCTCCAATCCCCTATCCTATCCTATCATCTATCCTATAATATCCTCTATCCTATCCAATCCCCCATCCTATCCTCTATCCTATCCTTTCCTGTATCCTATCCAATCCCCTATCCTATCCTCTATCCTATCCTATCCTCTATCCTATAATATCCTCTACCCAATCCTATCCTCTATCCTATCCTATCCTCTATCCTATAATATCCTCTATCCTATCCTATCCCGTATCCTATCCAATCCCCTATCCTACCCTCTATCCTCTCCTATCCTCTGTCCTATCCTATTTTCTATCCAATCCTATCCTCTGTCCTATCCTGTCCTCTATCCTATCCCATCCTCTATCCTAGCCTATCCTCTATCCTATAATATCCTCTATCCTATCCTATCCCCTATCCTATCCAATCCCTTATCCTACCTTCTGTCCTATCCTATCATCTATCCTATCCTATCCTCTATCCGATCCTATCCTCTATCCTATCGTATCCTCTATCCTATCCCATCCTCTATCCTATCCTCTATCCTATCCTATCCTCAATCCTATGGTATCCTCTACCCTATCCTATCCTCTACCGTATCCTCTATCCTATCCTCAATCCTACCTTATCCCATATCCTATCCGATCCTCTAACCTATCCTATCCTCTATCCTATCGTATCCTCTATCCTACACCTTCCTCTATCCTATGCTATCCTCTATCCTATCCTATCATCTATCCTATAATATCCTCTATTCTATCCTATCCTCTATCCTCTCCAATCCCCTATTCTATCCTCTATCCTACCCTATCCTCTATCCTATCCTGTCCTCTATCCTATCCTGTCCTCTATTCTATCCTATCCTCTATCCTATTCTATCCCCTATCCTATACTATCCTCTATCCTATCCTCTCCTCTATCCTATCGTATCCTCTATCCTACCCCATCCTCTATCCTATCCTATCCTCTATCCTATCCTATTATCTATCCTATAATATCCTCTATTCTATCCTATCCTCTATCCTATCCAATCCCCTATCCAATCCTATCTCTATCCTCTCCAATCCGCTATCCTATCCTCTATCCTATCCTATCGTCTATCCCATAATATCCTCTGTCCTATCCAATCATCTATCCTATCCTCTATCCTATCCTATCCTCAATGCTATCCTGTATCCTATCCAATCCTCTATCCTATCCTATCCTCTATCCTATCGTATACTCTATCCTACCCCATCCACTATCCTATCCTATCCTCTATCCTATCCTATAATATTCTCTATTCTATCCTATCCTCTATCCTATCCAATCCCCTATCCAATCCTATCCTCTATCCTATCCTATCCTCTATCCTATCCTATAATATTCTCTATTCTATCCTATCCTCTATCCTATCCAATCCCCTATCCAATCCTATCCTCTATCCTCTCCAATCCCCTATCCTATCCTATCCTCTATCCTATCGTATCCTCCATCCTATATTATCGTCTTTCCTATCCAATCCTCCATCCTATCCTATCCTCTATCCTATCCTCTATCCTATCCTATCCTCAATCCTGTCCTATCCCCTATCCTATCCTATCCTCTATCCTAGCCTATCCTCTATACTATCCTATCCTCTATCCTATCGTATCCTCTTTACTATCCCATCCTCTATAATATCCTACCCTCTATCCTATCCTATCCCGTATCCTATAATATCTTCTATCCCATCCTATCCTCTATCCTATCCTATCCTCTATCCTATCCTATCCTCTATCCTATCCTATCCTCTATCCTATCCTATCCTCTATCCTATCCTATCCTCTATCCTATCCTATCCTCTATCCTATCCTATCCTCTATCCTATCCTATCCTCTATCCTATCCTATCCTCTATCCTATCCTATCCTCTATCCTATCCTATCCTCTATCCTATCCTATCCTCTATCCTATCCTATCCTCTATCCTATCCTATCCTCTATCCTATCCTATCCTCTATCCTATCCTATCCTCTATCCTATCCTATCCTCTATCCTATCCTATCCTCTATCCTATCCTATCCTCTATCCTATCCTATCCTCTATCCTATCCTATCCTCTATCCTATCCTATCCTCTATCCTATCCTATCCTCTATCCTATCCTATCCTCTATCCTATCCTATCCTCTATCCTATCCTATCCTCTATCCTATCCTATCCTCTATCCTATCCTATCCTCTATCCTATCCTATCCTCTATCCTATCCTATCCTCTATCCTATCCTATCCTCTATCCTATCCTATCCTCTATCCTATCCTATCCTCTATCCTATCCTATCCTCTATCCTATCCTATCCTCTATCCTATCCTATCCTCTATCCTATCCTATCCTCTATCCTATCCTATCCTCTATCCTATCCTATCCTCTATCCTATCCTATCCTCTATCCTATCCTACCCTCTATCCTATCCTATCCTCTATCCTATCCCATCCTCTATCGTATCCTATCCTCTATCCTATCCTCTATCCTATCCTATCCTCTATCCTATCGTATCCTCTATCCTCTTCCATCCTCTATCGTATCCTATCCTCTATACTATCCCATCCTCTATCGTATCCTATCGTATATCCTATCATATCCTATATCCTATAATATCCTCAATCCTATCCAATCCTCTATCCTACCCTCTATCCTATCCTCTATCCTATCCTCTATCCTATCCTATCCTCTATCCTATCCTCTATACTATCCTCTATCCTATCCTCTATCCTATCCTATCCTCTATCCTATTCTATCCTCTATCCTATAGTATCCTCTATCCTATCCCATCCTCTATCCTATCCTATCCTCAATCCTATCCTATCCCCTAACCTATCCTATCCTCTATCCTGTCGTATCCTCTGTCCTATCCAATCCTCTATCCTACCCTCTTTCCTATCCTCTATCCTATCATCTATCCTATCCTCTATACTATCCTCTATCCTATCCTCTATCCTATCCTATCCTCTATCCTATTCTATCCTCTATCCTATCGTATCCTCTATCCTATCCCATCCTCTATCCTATCCTATCCTCAATCCTATCCTATCCCCTAACCTATCCTATCCTCTATCCTGTCGTATCCTCTGTCCTATCCTATCCTCTATCCTATCCTCTATCCTATCCTCTACCCTATCGTCTATCCTATAATATCCAATATCCTATCCAATCCTCTATCCTATCCTCTATCCTATCCTCTATCCTATCCTCTATCCTATCCTCTACCCTATCGTCTATGTTATAATATCCAATATCCTATCCAATCCTCTATCCTATCCTCTATCCTATCCTGTCCTCTATCCTATTCTATCCTCTATCCTATCCCATCCTTTATCGTATCCTATCCTCTATCCTATCCTATCCTCAATGCTATCATGTATCCTATCCAATCCTCTATACCATCCTATCATCTATCCTATCGTATCCTCTTTCCTATCCCATCCTCAAACGTATCCTATCCTCTATCCTATCCTATCCTATATCCTATAATATCCTCTATCCTATCGCATCCTCTAACGTATCCAATCCTCTATCCTATCCTCTATCATATCCTCTATCCTATCCTCTATCCTATCGTCTATCCCATAATATCCAACATCCTATCCAAACCTCTATCCTATCCTCTATCCTATCCTATCCTCTATTCTATCGTAACCTCTATCCTTTCCCATCCTTTATCGTATCCTATCCTCTATCCTATCCTATGCTCAATGCTATCCTGTATCCTATCCAATCCTCTATCCTATCCTATCATCAATCCTATCGTATCCTCTTTCCTATCCCATCCTCACACGTATCATGTCCTCTATCCTATACAACCCTCTATCCTATCCTATCCTCTATCCTATCGTATCCTTAATCCTATCCCATCCTCTATCGTATCCTATCCTCTATCCTATCCCATCCTCTATCCTATCCTATCCTGTATCCTATCCAATCCCCTATCCTATCCTCTATCTTATCCTATCCTGTATCCTATCCAATCCCCCTCCTATCCTCTGTCCTATCCTCTATCCTATCCTATCCTCAATCCTATCCTATCCTCTACCCTATCCTATCCTCTATCCCATCCTATCCCCTATCCTATAATATCCTCTATCCTATCCTATCCTCTATCCTAGCCTATCCTCTATCCTATCCTATCCTCTATCCTATCGTATCCTCTATACTATCCCATCCTCTATAATATCCTACCCTCTATCCTATCCTATCCTGTATCCTATAATATCTTCTATCCTATCCTATCCTCTATCTTATCCTATCCTCTATCCTATCCTATCCTCTATCCTATCCAATCCCCTATCCTATCCTCTATCCTCTCCTATCCTGTATCCTCTCCAATCCCCTATTCTATCCTCTATCCTATCCTATCCTCTATCCTATCCTGTCCTCTATCCTATCCTGTCCTCTATTCTATCCTATCCTCTATCCTATCCTATTATCTATCCTATAATATCCTCTATTCTATCCTATCCTCTATCCTATCCAATCCCCTATCCAATCCTATCTCTATCCTATCCAATCCTCTACCGTATCCTCTATCCTACCCTCTATCCGATCCTATCCTCTATCCTATCGTATCCTCTATCCTATCCCATCCTCTATCCTAGCCTATCGTCTATCATATAATATCCTCTATCCTATCCAATCATCTATCCTATCCTCTATCCTATCCTATCCTCAATGCTGTCCTGTATCCTATCCAATCGTCTATCCTATCCTATCCTCTATCCTATCCTCTCCTCTATCCTATCGTATCCTCTATCCTACCCCACCCTCTATCCTACCCTATCCTCTATCCTATCCTATTATCTATCCTATAATATCCTCTATTCTATCCTATCCTCTATCCTATCCAATCCCCTATCCAATCCTATCTCTATCCTATCCAATCCTCTACCGTATCCTCTATCCTACCCTCTATCCGATCCTATCCTCTATCCTATCGTATCCTCTATCCTATCCCATCCTCTATCCTAGCCTATCGTCTATCATATAATATCCTCTATCCTATCCAATCATCTATCCTATCCTCTATCCTATCCTATCCTCAATGCTGTCCTGTATCCTATCCAATCGTCTATCCTATCCTATCCTCTATCCTATCGTATCCTCCATCCTATATTATCGTCTTTCCTATCCAATCCTCTATCCTATCCTATCCTCTATCCTATCCTCTATCGTATCCTATCCTCAATCCTGTCCAATCCCCTATCCTATCCTATCCTCTATCCTATCGTATCCTCTGTCATATCCTATCCTCTATCCTATCTTATCCCCTATCCTATAATATCCTCTATTCTATCCTATCCTCTATCCCATCCTATCCTCTTTCCTATAATCTATCCTATCCTATCCTCAATCCTATCCTATCCCCTATCCTATCCTATCCCCTATCCTACCGTATCATCTGTCCTATCCTATCCTCTATCCCATCCTATCCCCTATCCTATAATATCCTCTATCCTATCCTACCCTCTATCCTATCCTATCCTGTATCCTATAATATCTTCTATCCTATCCTATCCTCTATCTTATCCTATCCTCTATCCTATCCTATCCTCTATCGTATCCTATCCTCTATCCTATCCTATCCTCTATCCTATTCTCTATCCTATCCTATCCTCAACCCTATGGTATCATCTACCCTATCCTATCCTCTATCCTATCCTTTCCTGTATCCTATCCAATCCCCTATCCTATCCTCTATCCTATCCTATCCTCTATCCTATAATATCCTCTACCCAATCCTATCCTCTATCCTATCCAATCCCCTATCCTATCCAATCCCCTATCCTATCCTATCCTCTATCCTATCCTATCCTATCCTCTATTATATCCTACCCTCTATCCTATCCTATCCTCTATCCTATCCCATCCTCTATCGTATCCTATCCTCTATCCTATCCTCTATCCTATCCTATCCTCTATCCTATCGTATCCTCTATCCTATCCCATCCTCTATCGTATCCTATCCTCTATCCTATCCTCTATCCTATCCCCTATCCTACCCTATCTTCTATCCTATCCTATCCTATTCTCTATCCTATCCCATCCTCTATCCTGTCCTATCCTCTATCCTATCCTATCCTCTATCCTATAATATCCTCTATACTATACTATCCTCTATCCTATCCTATCCCCTATCATATCCTATCCTATCCTCTATCCTATCGTATCCTCTATCCTATCCGATCCTCTATTCTATCCTATCCTATATCCTATCCCATCCTCTATCCTATCCTATCGTCTATCCGATCCTATCCTCTATCCTATCCTATACTCTATCCTATAAAATCCTCTATCCTATCCTATCCTCTATCAAAATCCTATCCTCTATCCTATCCTATCCTCTATCCTATAAAATCCTCTATAATATCCTACCCTCTATCCTATCCTATCCTGTATCCTATAATATCCTCTATCCTATCCTATCCTCTATCCTATCCTAACCTCTATCCTATCCTATCCTCTATCCTATCCTTTATCCTATCCTATCCTCTATCCTACCCTCTATCCTATCCTATCCTCAATCCTATCCTATCCCCTATCCTATCCTATCCTCTATCCTATCCTATCCTCTCTCCTATCGTATCCTCTATCCTATCCCATCCTCTATCGTATCCTATTCTCTATCCTATCCTCTATCCTATCCTATCCTCAGTCTTATACTATCCTCTACCCTACCCAATCCTCTATTCTATCCTATCCTCTATCCTATCACATCCTCTATCCTATCCTATCGTCTATCCTATCCTATCCTCTATCCTATCCTATACTCTATCCTATAAAATCCTCTATCCTATCCTATCCTCTATCCTATCCCATCCTCTATCCTATCCAATCCTCTATCCTATCCTCTATCCTATCCTATCCTCAATCCTATCCTATCCCCTATCCTATCCTATCCTCTATCCTGTCCTATCCCCTATCCTATCCTATACTCTATCCTATCCTATACTCTATCCTATAAAATCCTCTATCCTATCCTATCCTCTATCCTATCCTATACTCTATCTTATAAAATCCTCTATCCTATCCTATCCTCTATCCTATCGTATCCTCTATCCTATCCCATCCTCTATCGTATCCTATTCTCTATCCTATCCTCTATCCTATCCTATCCTCAGTCCTATACTATCCTCTACCCTACCCAATCCTCTATTCTATCCTATCCTCTATCCTATCCCATCCTCTATCCTATCCTATCGTCTATCCTACAATATCCCCTATCATATCCAATCCTGTATCCTATCCTCTATCCAATCCTCTATCCTATCCTCTATTCTATCGAACCTCTATCCTATCCTATCCTCAATCCTATCCTATCCTATCCTCTATCCTATCCTATCCTCTATCCTATAATCTATCCTCAATCCTATCCTCTATCCTATCCTATCCTCGATCCTATCGTATACTCTTTCCTATCCCATCCTCAAACGTATCCTATCCTCTATTCTGTCCTATCCTATATCCTATAATATCCTCAATACTATCCAATCCTCTATCCTATCCTCTATCCTATCCTCTATCCTATCCTTTCCTGTATCCTATCCAATCCCCTATCCTATCCTCTATCCTATCCTATCCTCTATCCTATAATATCCTCTACCCAATCCTATCCTCTATCCTATCCAATCCCCTATCCTATCCAATCCCCTATCCTATCCTATCCTCTATCCTATCCTATCCTATCCTCTATTATATCCTACCCTCTATCCTATCCTATCCTCTATCCTATCCCATCCTCTATCGTATCCTATCCTCTATCCTATCCTCTATCCTATCCTATCCTCTATCCTATCGTATCCTCTATCCTATCCCATCCTCTATCGTATCCTATCCTCTATCCTATCCTCTATCCTATCCCCTATCCTACCCTATCTTCTATCCTATCCTATCCCCTATCCTATACAATCCTCTATCCTGTCCTATCCTCTATCCTATACAATCCTCTATCCTATCCTATCCTCTATCCTATCGTATCCTCTATCCTATCCTATCCTCTATCCTATCCTATACTCTATACTATCGTATCCTCTATCCTATCCCATCCTCTATCCTATCCAATCGTCTATCCAATAATTTCCTCTATCCTATCCAATCCCCTAACGTATCCTCTATCCTATAATATCCTCCTTCCTATCCAATATCCTATCCTATCCTCAATCCTATCCTATCCTCTATCCTATCCTATCCTCTATTCTATCCTATCCTCTATCCTATCCCATCTTCTATCCTATCCTATCGTCTATCCTACAATATCCCCTATCCTATCCAATCCTCTATCCTATCCTCTATCCTATCCTATCCTCAATCCTATCCTATCCCCTATCCTATCCTATCCTCTATCCAGTCGTATTCTCAATCCTATGCTATCCTCAATCCTATCCTATCCCCTATCCTATCCTATCCTCTATCCTGTCGTATTCTCTATCCTATACTATCCTCTAACCTATCCTATCCTCTATCCTACCCTATCCTCTATCCTATTGAATCCTCTATCCTATCCCATCCTCTATCCTATCCTCTATCCTATCCTATCCTCTATTCTATCCTATCCTCTATCCTATCCTACCCTCAATCCTATCCTATCCCCCATCCTATCCTATCCTCTATCCTGTCGTATTCTCAATCCTATGCTATCCTCAATCCTATCCTATCCCCTATCCTATCCTATCCTCTATCCTATCCTATCCTCTATCCTATCCTATCCTCTATCCTATCTTATACTCTATCATACCCTATCCTTTATCCAAGCCTATCCTCAATCCTATCCCATACTCTATCCTATCCTATCGTTTATCCTATATAATCCTCTATCCTATCCTAACCACTATCCTATCGTATCCTCTATCCTATCCCATTATCTATCGTATCCTATCCTCTATCCTATCCTATCCTCTATCCTATCCTATCCTCTATCCTATCCTATCATGTATCCTATCCAATCGCCTATCCTATCCTCTATCCTATCCTATCCTCAATCCTATACTATCCTCTACCCTATCCTATCCTCTATTCTATCCTTTCCCTTATCCTATCCCATCCTCTATCCTATCCTATCGTCTATCCTACAATATCCCCTATCCTATCCAATCCTCTATTCTATCCTATCCTCTATCCTATCCCATCCTCTATCCTATCCTATCGTCTATCCTACAATATCCCCTATCCTATAAAATCCTCTATCCTATCCTCTATCCTATCCTCTATCCTATCCTCTATCCTATCGTCTATCCTATAATGTCCCCTATCCTATCCAATCCTCTATCCTGTCCTCCATCCTATCCTGTCCTGTATCCTATCCTATCCTCTATCCTATCCTCTATCCTATCCTATAATATATCCCATATTTTCGTCAATCCTATCCTATCCTCTATCCTATCCAATCCCCTAACCTATCCTCTATCCTATAATATCCTCTATCCTATCCAATCCCCTATCCTATCCTCAATCCTATCCTATCCGCTACCTTATCCTATCCTATCCTATCCTCTATCCTATCCTATCGTCTATCCTACAATATCCCCTATCCTATCCAATCCTCTATCCTATCCTCTATCCTATCCTCTATCCTATCGTCTATCCTATAATATCCCCTATCCTATCCAATCCCCTATCCTATCCTCAATCCTATCCTATCCGTTACCTTATCCTATCCTATCCTATCCTCCATCCTATCCTATCCTCTATTCTATCGTATACTCTATCCTATCCCATCCTTTATCGTATCCTATCCTCTATCCAATCTATCCTCTATCCTATCCCATCATCTATCGTATCCTATCCTCTATCCTATTGTATCCTCTATCCTATCATATCCTCTATCCTATTGTATCCTCTATCCTATCATATCCTCTATCCTATCCTATCGTCTATCCTATAATATCCTCTATCCTATCCTCTACCCTATCCTATCCTATATCCTATAATATCCAATATCCTATCCAATCCTCTATCCTATCCTCTATCCTATCCTATCCTCTATCCTATCCTATCCTCTATCCTATCGTATCCTCTATCCTGTCCTATCCTCTATCCTATCCTATCCTCTATACTATCGTATCATCTATCCTATCCCATCCTCTATCCTATCCAATCGTCTATCCTATAATTTCCTCTATCCTATCCAATCCTCTATCCTATCCTCTATCCTATCCTATCCTATCCTCAATCCTATCCTATCCCCTATCCTATCAAATCCTCTATCCTATCCTCTATCCTATCCTCTATCCTATCCTATCCTCTATCCTATCCTATCCTCAATCCTATTATCCCCTATCCTATCCTATCCTCTATCCTGTCGTATCCTCTGTCCTATCCTATCCTCTATCCTATCATATCCTATTCTCTATCCTATACTATCCTCTATCCCATCCTATCCTCAATCCTATCCTATCCCCTATCCTATCCTATCCTCTATCCTATTCTATCCTCTATCCTATCCTATCCTCTATCCTATAAAATCCTCTATCATATCCTATCCTCTATCCTATCCCATCCTCTATCGTATCCTATCCTCTATCCTATCCTATATCCTATCCTATCCTCTATCCTATTGTATCCTCTATCCTATCCCATCCCCTATCGTATCCTATCCTCTATCCTATCATATCCTATATCCAATCCTCTATCCTACCCTCTATCCTATCCGCTATCCTATCCTATCCTATTCTGTATCCTATACTATCCTCTAACCTATCCTATCCTATATCCTATAATATCCTCTATCCTATCCCATCCTCTAACGTATCCTATCCCCTATCCTATCCTATCCTCTATCCTATACAATCCTCTATCCTGTCCTATCCTCTATCCTATACAATCCTCTATCCTATCCTATCCTCTATCCTATCGTATCCTCTATCCTATCCTATCCTCTATCCTATCCTATCCTCTATCCTATTGAATCCTCTATCCTATCCCATCCTCTATCCTATCCTCTATCCTATCCTATCCTCTATTCTATCCTATCCTCTATCCTATCCTACCCTCAATCCTATCCTATCCCCCATCCTATCCTATCCTCTATCCTGTCGTATTCTCAATCCTATGCTATCCTCAATCCTATCCTATCCCCTATCCTATCCTATCCTCTATCCTATCCTATCCTCTATCCTATCCTATCCTCTATCCTATCTTATACTCTATCATACACTATCCTTTATCCAAGCCTATCCTCAATCCTATCCCATACTCTTTCCTATCCTATCGTTTATCCTATATAATCCTCTATCCTATCCTAACCACTATCCTATCGTATCAACTATCCTATCCCATTATCTATCGTATCCTATCCTCTATCCTATCCTATCCTCTATCCTATCCTATCCTCTATCCTATCCTATCCTCTATCCTATCCTATCCTCTATCCTATCCTATCCTCTATCCTATCCTATCATGTATCCTATCCAATCGCCTATCCTATCCTCTATCCTATCCTATCCCCAATCCTATACTATCCTCTATTCTATCCTATCCCTTATCCTATCCCATCCTCTATCCTATCCTATCGTCTATCCTACAATATCCCCTATCCTATCCAATCCTCTATTCTATCCTATCCTCTATCCTATCTCATCCTCTATCCTATCCTATCGTCTATTCTACAATATCCCCTATCCTATCCAATCCTCTATCCTATCCTCTATCCTATCCTCTATCCTATCCTCTATCCTATCGTCTATCCTATAATATCCCCTATCCTATCCAAGCCTCTATCCTATCCTCTATCCTATCCTATCCTCTATCCGATTCTATCCTCTATTCTATCCTGTCCTCCATCCTATCCTGTCCTGTATCCTATCCTATCCTCTATCCTATTCTCTATCCTATCCTATCCTCAACCCTATGGTATCATCTACCCTATCCTATCCTCTATCCTATCCTTTCCTGTATCCTATCCAATCCCCTATCCTATCCTCTATCCTATCCTATCCTCTATCCTATAATATCCTCTACCCAATCCTATCCTCTATCCTATCCAATCCCCTATCCTATCCAATCCCCTATCCTATCCTATCCTCTATCCTATCCTATCCTATCCTCTATTATATCCTACCCTCTATCCTATCCTATCCTCTATCCTATCCCATCCTCTATCGTATCCTATCCTCTATCCTATCCTCTATCCTATCCTATCCTCTATCCTATCGTATCCTCTATCCTATCCCATCCTCTATCGTATCCTATCCTCTATCCTATCCTCTATCCTATCCCCTATCCTACCCTATCTTCTATCCTATCCTATCCTATTCTCTATCCTATCCCATCCTCTATCCTGTCCTATCCTCTATCCTATCCTATCCTCTATCCTATAATATCCTCTATACTATACTATCCTCTATCCTATCCTATCCCCTATCATATCCTATCCTATCCTCTATCCTATCGTATCCTCTATCCTATCCGATCCTCTATTCTATCCTATCCTATATCCTATCCCATCCTCTATCCTATCCTATCGTCTATCCGATCCTATCCTCTATCCTATCCTATACTCTATCCTATAAAATCCTCTATCCTATCCTATCCTCTATCAAAATCCTATCCTCTATCCTATCCTATCCTCTATCCTATAAAATCCTCTATAATATCCTACCCTCTATCCTATCCTATCCTGTATCCTATAATATCCTCTATCCTATCCTATCCTCTATCCTATCCTAACCTCTATCCTATCCTATCCTCTATCCTATCCTTTATCCTATCCTATCCTCTATCCTACCCTCTATCCTATCCTATCCTCAATCCTATCCTATCCCCTATCCTATCCTATCCTCTATCCTATCCTATCCTCTCTCCTATCGTATCCTCTATCCTATCCCATCCTCTATCGTATCCTATTCTCTATCCTATCCTCTATCCTATCCTATCCTCAGTCTTATACTATCCTCTACCCTACCCAATCCTCTATTCTATCCTATCCTCTATCCTATCACATCCTCTATCCTATCCTATCGTCTATCCTATCCTATCCTCTATCCTATCCTATACTCTATCCTATAAAATCCTCTATCCTATCCTATCCTCTATCCTATCCCATCCTCTATCCTATCCAATCCTCTATCCTATCCTCTATCCTATCCTATCCTCAATCCTATCCTATCCCCTATCCTATCCTATCCTCTATCCTGTCCTATCCCCTATCCTATCCTATACTCTATCCTATCCTATACTCTATCCTATAAAATCCTCTATCCTATCCTATCCTCTATCCTATCCTATACTCTATCTTATAAAATCCTCTATCCTATCCTATCCTCTATCCTATCGTATCCTCTATCCTATCCCATCCTCTATCGTATCCTATTCTCTATCCTATCCTCTATCCTATCCTATCCTCAGTCCTATACTATCCTCTACCCTACCCAATCCTCTATTCTATCCTATCCTCTATCCTATCCCATCCTCTATCCTATCCTATCGTCTATCCTACAATATCCCCTATCATATCCAATCCTGTATCCTATCCTCTATCCAATCCTCTATCCTATCCTCTATTCTATCGAACCTCTATCCTATCCTATCCTCAATCCTATCCTATCCTATCCTCTATCCTATCCTATCCTCTATCCTATAATCTATCCTCAATCCTATCCTCTATCCTATCCTATCCTCGATCCTATCGTATACTCTTTCCTATCCCATCCTCAAACGTATCCTATCCTCTATTCTGTCCTATCCTATATCCTATAATATCCTCAATACTATCCAATCCTCTATCCTATCCTCTATCCTATCCTCTATCCTATCCTTTCCTGTATCCTATCCAATCCCCTATCCTATCCTCTATCCTATCCTATCCTCTATCCTATAATATCCTCTACCCAATCCTATCCTCTATCCTATCCAATCCCCTATCCTATCCAATCCCCTATCCTATCCTATCCTCTATCCTATCCTATCCTATCCTCTATTATATCCTACCCTCTATCCTATCCTATCCTCTATCCTATCCCATCCTCTATCGTATCCTATCCTCTATCCTATCCTCTATCCTATCCTATCCTCTATCCTATCGTATCCTCTATCCTATCCCATCCTCTATCGTATCCTATCCTCTATCCTATCCTCTATCCTATCCCCTATCCTACCCTATCTTCTATCCTATCCTATCCCCTATCCTATACAATCCTCTATCCTGTCCTATCCTCTATCCTATACAATCCTCTATCCTATCCTATCCTCTATCCTATCGTATCCTCTATCCTATCCTATCCTCTATCCTATCCTATACTCTATACTATCGTATCCTCTATCCTATCCCATCCTCTATCCTATCCAATCGTCTATCCAATAATTTCCTCTATCCTATCCAATCCCCTAACGTATCCTCTATCCTATAATATCCTCCTTCCTATCCAATATCCTATCCTATCCTCAATCCTATCCTATCCTCTATCCTATCCTATCCTCTATTCTATCCTATCCTCTATCCTATCCCATCTTCTATCCTATCCTATCGTCTATCCTACAATATCCCCTATCCTATCCAATCCTCTATCCTATCCTCTATCCTATCCTATCCTCAATCCTATCCTATCCCCTATCCTATCCTATCCTCTATCCAGTCGTATTCTCAATCCTATGCTATCCTCAATCCTATCCTATCCCCTATCCTATCCTATCCTCTATCCTGTCGTATTCTCTATCCTATACTATCCTCTAACCTATCCTATCCTCTATCCTACCCTATCCTCTATCCTATTGAATCCTCTATCCTATCCCATCCTCTATCCTATCCTCTATCCTATCCTATCCTCTATTCTATCCTATCCTCTATCCTATCCTACCCTCAATCCTATCCTATCCCCCATCCTATCCTATCCTCTATCCTGTCGTATTCTCAATCCTATGCTATCCTCAATCCTATCCTATCCCCTATCCTATCCTATCCTCTATCCTATCCTATCCTCTATCCTATCCTATCCTCTATCCTATCTTATACTCTATCATACCCTATCCTTTATCCAAGCCTATCCTCAATCCTATCCCATACTCTATCCTATCCTATCGTTTATCCTATATAATCCTCTATCCTATCCTAACCACTATCCTATCGTATCCTCTATCCTATCCCATTATCTATCGTATCCTATCCTCTATCCTATCCTATCCTCTATCCTATCCTATCCTCTATCCTATCCTATCATGTATCCTATCCAATCGCCTATCCTATCCTCTATCCTATCCTATCCTCAATCCTATACTATCCTCTACCCTATCCTATCCTCTATTCTATCCTTTCCCTTATCCTATCCCATCCTCTATCCTATCCTATCGTCTATCCTACAATATCCCCTATCCTATCCAATCCTCTATTCTATCCTATCCTCTATCCTATCCCATCCTCTATCCTATCCTATCGTCTATCCTACAATATCCCCTATCCTATAAAATCCTCTATCCTATCCTCTATCCTATCCTCTATCCTATCCTCTATCCTATCGTCTATCCTATAATATCCCCTATCCTATCCAATCCTCTATCCTGTCCTCCATCCTATCCTGTCCTGTATCCTATCCTATCCTCTATCCTATCCTCTATCCTATCCTATAATATATCCCATATTTTCGTCAATCCTATCCTATCCTCTATCCTATCCAATCCCCTAACCTATCCTCTATCCTATAATATCCTCTATCCTATCCAATCCCCTATCCTATCCTCAATCCTATCCTATCCGCTACCTTATCCTATCCTATCCTATCCTCTATCCTATCCTATCGTCTATCCTACAATATCCCCTATCCTATCCAATCCTCTATCCTATCCTCTATCCTATCCTCTATCCTATCGTCTATCCTATAATATCCCCTATCCTATCCAATCCCCTATCCTATCCTCAATCCTATCCTATCCGTTACCTTATCCTATCCTATCCTATCCTCCATCCTATCCTATCCTCTATTCTATCGTATACTCTATCCTATCCCATCCTTTATCGTATCCTATCCTCTATCCAATCTATCCTCTATCCTATCCCATCATCTATCGTATCCTATCCTCTATCCTATTGTATCCTCTATCCTATCATATCCTCTATCCTATTGTATCCTCTATCCTATCATATCCTCTATCCTATCCTATCGTCTATCCTATAATATCCTCTATCCTATCCTCTACCCTATCCTATCCTATATCCTATAATATCCAATATCCTATCCAATCCTCTATCCTATCCTCTATCCTATCCTATCCTCTATCCTATCCTATCCTCTATCCTATCGTATCCTCTATCCTGTCCTATCCTCTATCCTATCCTATCCTCTATACTATCGTATCATCTATCCTATCCCATCCTCTATCCTATCCAATCGTCTATCCTATAATTTCCTCTATCCTATCCAATCCTCTATCCTATCCTCTATCCTATCCTATCCTATCCTCAATCCTATCCTATCCCCTATCCTATCAAATCCTCTATCCTATCCTCTATCCTATCCTCTATCCTATCCTATCCTCTATCCTATCCTATCCTCAATCCTATTATCCCCTATCCTATCCTATCCTCTATCCTGTCGTATCCTCTGTCCTATCCTATCCTCTATCCTATCATATCCTATTCTCTATCCTATACTATCCTCTATCCCATCCTATCCTCAATCCTATCCTATCCCCTATCCTATCCTATCCTCTATCCTATTCTATCCTCTATCCTATCCTATCCTCTATCCTATAAAATCCTCTATCATATCCTATCCTCTATCCTATCCCATCCTCTATCGTATCCTATCCTCTATCCTATCCTATATCCTATCCTATCCTCTATCCTATTGTATCCTCTATCCTATCCCATCCCCTATCGTATCCTATCCTCTATCCTATCATATCCTATATCCAATCCTCTATCCTACCCTCTATCCTATCCGCTATCCTATCCTATCCTATTCTGTATCCTATACTATCCTCTAACCTATCCTATCCTATATCCTATAATATCCTCTATCCTATCCCATCCTCTAACGTATCCTATCCTCTATCCTATCCTATCCTCTATCCTATACAATCCTCTATCCTGTCCTATCCTCTATCCTATACAATCCTCTATCCTATCCTATCCTCTATCCTATCGTATCCTCTATCCTATCCTATCCTCTATCCTATCCTATCCTCTATCCTATTGAATCCTCTATCCTATCCCATCCTCTATCCTATCCTCTATCCTATCCTATCCTCTATTCTATCCTATCCTCTATCCTATCCTACCCTCAATCCTATCCTATCCCCCATCCTATCCTATCCTCTATCCTGTCGTATTCTCAATCCTATGCTATCCTCAATCCTATCCTATCCCCTATCCTATCCTATCCTCTATCCTATCCTATCCTCTATCCTATCCTATCCTCTATCCTATCTTATACTCTATCATACACTATCCTTTATCCAAGCCTATCCTCAATCCTATCCCATACTCTTTCCTATCCTATCGTTTATCCTATATAATCCTCTATCCTATCCTAACCACTATCCTATCGTATCAACTATCCTATCCCATTATCTATCGTATCCTATCCTCTATCCTATCCTATCCTCTATCCTATCCTATCCTCTATCCTATCCTATCCTCTATCCTATCCTATCCTCTATCCTATCCTATCCTCTATCCTATCCTATCATGTATCCTATCCAATCGCCTATCCTATCCTCTATCCTATCCTATCCCCAATCCTATACTATCCTCTATTCTATCCTATCCCTTATCCTATCCCATCCTCTATCCTATCCTATCGTCTATCCTACAATATCCCCTATCCTATCCAATCCTCTATTCTATCCTATCCTCTATCCTATCTCATCCTCTATCCTATCCTATCGTCTATTCTACAATATCCCCTATCCTATCCAATCCTCTATCCTATCCTCTATCCTATCCTCTATCCTATCCTCTATCCTATCGTCTATCCTATAATATCCCCTATCCTATCCAAGCCTCTATCCTATCCTCTATCCTATCCTATCCTCTATCCGATTCTATCCTCTATTCTATCCTGTCCTCCATCCTATCCTGTCCTGTATCCTATCCTATCCTCTATCCTATCCTGTATCCTACCCTCTATCCTATCCTATAATATATCCCATATTTTCGTCAATCCTATCCTATCCTCTATCCTATCCAATCCCCTAACCTATCCTCTATCCTATAATATCCTCTATCCTATCCAATCCCCTATCCTATCCTCAATCCTATCCTATCCGCTACCTTATCCTATCCTATCCTATCCTCTATCCTATCCTATCCTGTATTCTATCCTATCCTCTATCCTATCCCATCCTCTATCCTATCCTATCGTCTATCCAACAATATCCCCTATCCTATCCTATCCTCTATCCTATCCTCTATCCTATCGTCTATCCTATAATATCCCCTATCCTATCCAATCCCCTATCCTATCCTCAATCCTATCCTATCCGCTACCTTATCCTATCCTATCCTATCCTCCATCCTATCCTATCCTCTATTCTATCGTATACTCTATCCTATCCCATCCTTTATCGTATCCTATCCTCTATCCAATCTATCCTCTATCCTATCCCATCAACTATCGTATCCTATCCTCTATCCTATTGTATCCTCTATCCTATCCAATCCTCTATCCTATCCTCTATCCTATCCTATCCTATCCTCAATCCTATCCTATCCCCTATCCTATCAAATCCTCTATCCTATCCTCTATCCTATCCTCTATCCTATCCTGTCCTCTATCCTATAATATCCTCTATCATATCCTGTCCTCTATCCTATCCTGTCGTGTATCCTATCCCATCCTCTATCCTATCCTATATCCTATCCCATCCTCTATCCTATCCTATCGTCTATCCGATCCTATCCTCTATCCTATCCTATACTCTATGCTATAATATCCTCTATCCTATCCTATCCTCTATCCTATCCTAACCTCTATCCTATCCTATCCTCTATCCTATCCTTTATCCTATCCTATCCTCTATCCTACCCTCTATCCTATCCTATCCTCAATCCTATCCTATCCCCTATCCTATCCTATCCTCTATCCTATCCTAACCTCTATCCTATCCTATCCTCTATCCTATCCTCTATCCTATCCTATCCTCTATCCTATCCTATCCTCTATCCTATCTTATACTCTATCATACACTATCCTTTATCCAAGCCTATCCTCAATCCTATCCCATACTCTTTCCTATCCTATCGTTTATCCTATATAATCCTCTATCCTATCCTAACCACTATCCTATCGTATCAACTATCCTATCCCATTATCTATCGTATCCTATCCTCTATCCTATCCTATCCTCTATCCTATCCTATCCTCTATCCTATCCTATCCTCTATCCTATCCTATCCTCTATCCTATCCTATCCTCTATCCTATCCTATCCTCTATCCTATCCTATCATGTATCCTATCCAATCGCCTGTCCTATCCTCTATCCTATCCTATCCCCAATCCTATACTATCCTCTATTCTATCCTATCCCTTATCCTATCCCATCCTCTATCCTATCCTATCGTCTATCCTACAATATCCCCTATCCTATCCAATCCTCTATTCTATCCTATCCTCTATCCTATCTCATCCTCTATCCTATCCTATCGTCTATTCTACAATATCCCCTATCCTATCCAATCCTCTATCCTATCCTCTATCCTATCCTCTATCCTATCCTCTATCCTATCGTCTATCCTATAATATCCCCTATCCTATCCAAGCCTCTATCCTATCCTCTATCCTATCCTATCCTCTATCCGATTCTATCCTCTATTCTATCCTGTCCTCCATCCTATCCTGTCCTGTATCCTATCCTATCCTCTATCCTATCCTCTATCCTATCCTCTATCCTACCCTCTATCCTATCCTATAATATATCCCATATTTTCGTCAATCCTATCCTATCCTCTATCCTATCCAATCCCCTAACCTATCCTCTATCCTATAATATCCTCTATCCTATCCAATCCCCTATCCTATCCTCAATCCTATCCTATCCGCTACCTTATCCTATCCTATCCTATCCTCTATCCTATCCTATCCTGTATTCTATCCTATTCTCTATCCTATCCCTTCCTCTATCCTATCCTATCGTCTATCCTACAATATCCCCTATCCTATCCTATCCTCTATCCTATCCTCTATCCTATCGTCTATCCTATAATATCCCCTATCCTATCCAATCCCCTATCCTATCCTCAATCCTATCCTATCCGCTACCTTATCCTATCCTATCCTATCCTCCATCCTATCCTATCCTCTATTCTATCGTATACTCTATCCTATCCCATCCTTTATCGTATCCTATCCTCTATCCAATCTATCCTCTATCCTATCCCATCAACTATCGTATCCTATCCTCTATCCTATTGTATCCTCTATCCTATCCAATCCTCTATCCTATCCTCTATCCTATCCTATCCTATCCTCAATCCTATCCTATCCCCTATCCTATCAAATCCTCTATCCTATCCTCTATCCTATCCTCTATCCTATCCTGTCCTCTATCCTATAATATCCTCTATCATATCCTGTCCTCTATCCTATCCTGTCGTGTATCCTATCCCATCCTCTATCCTATCCTATATCCTATCCCATCCTCTATCCTATCCTATCGTCTATCCGATCCTATCCTCTATCCTATCCTATACTCTATCCTATAAAATCCTCTATCCTATCCTATCCTCTATCAAAATCCTATCCTCTATCCTATCCTATCCTCTATCCTATAAAATCCTCTATAATATCCTACCCTCTATCCTATCCTATCCTGTATCCTATAATATCCTCTATCCTATCCTATCCTCTATCCTATCCTAACCTCTATCCTATCCTATCCTCTATCCTATCCTTTATCCTATCCTATCCTCTATCCTACCCTCTATCCTATCCTATCCTCAATCCTATCCTATCCCCTATCCTATCCTATCCTCTATCCTATCCTATCCTCTCTCCTATCGTATCCTCTATCCTATCCCATCCTCTATCGTATCCTATTCTCTATCCTATCCTCTATCCTATCCTATCCTCAGTCTTATACTATCCTCTACCCTACCCAATCCTCTATTCTATCCTATCCTCTATCCTATCACATCCTCTATCCTATCCTATCGTCTATCCTATCCTATCCTCTATCCTATCCTATACTCTATCCTATAAAATCCTCTATCCTATCCTATCCTCTATCCTATCCCATCCTCTATCCTATCCAATCCTCTATCGTATCCTCTATCCTATCCTATCCTCAATCCTATCCTATCCCCTATCCTATCCTATCCTCTATCCTATCCCATCCTCTATCGTATCCTATTCTCTATCCTATCCGCTATCCTATCCTATCCTCAGTCCTATACTATCCTCTACCCTACCCAATCCTCTATTCTATCCTATCCTCTATCCTATCCCATCCTCTTTCCTATCCTATCGTCTATCCTACAATATCCCCTATCATATCCAATCCTGTATCCTATCCTCTATCCAATCCTCTATCCTATCCTCTATTCTATCGAACCTCTATCCTATCCCATCCTTTATCGTATCCCATCCTCTATCCTATCCTATCCTCTATCCTATCCTACCCTCTATCCTATCCTCTATCCTATCCTATCCTCTATCCTATCCCATCCTCTATCCTATCCAATCCTCTATCCTATCCTCTATCCTATCCTATCCTCAATCCTATCCTATCCCCTATCCTATCCTATCCTCTATCCTATCCTATCCCCTATCCTATCCTATCCTCTATCCTATCCTATACTCTATCCTATAAAATCCTCTATCCTATCCTATCCTCTATCCTATAAAATCCTTTATCCTATCCTATCCTCTATCCTATCCTATCCTCTATCCTATCCCATCCTCTATCGTATCCTATTCTCTATCCTATCCTCTATTCTATCCTATCCTCAGTCCTATACTATCCTCTACCCTACCCAATCCTCTATTCTATATTATCCTCTATCCTATACCATCCTCTATCCTATCCTATCGTCTATCCGACAATATCCCCTATCATATCCAATCCTGTATCCTATCCTCTATCCAATCCTCTATCCTATCCTCTATCCTATCCTATCCTCTATTCTATCGTATCCTCTATCCTATCCCATCCTTTATCTATCCTATCCTCTATCCTATCCTATCCTCTATCATATAATATCCTCCATCCTATCCTCTATCCTATCCAATCCTCTATTCTATAATATCCTCTACCCTATCCAATCCTCTATCCTATCCTCAATCCTATCCTATCCCCTATCCTATCCTATCCTCTATCCTATCCTATCCCCTATCCTATCCTATCCTCTATCCTATCCTATACTCTATCCTATAAAATCCTCTATCCTATCCTATCCTCTATCCTATCCTATACTCTATCCTATAAAATCCTCTATCCTATACTATCCTCTATCCTATCCTATACTCTATCCTATAAAATCCTCTATCCTATCCTATCCTATCCTCTATCCTATCCTATCCTCTATCCTATAAAATCCTCTATCATATCCTATCCTCTATCCTATCCAATCGTCTATCCTATAATTTCCTCTATAATATCCAATCCTCTCTCCTATCGTATCCTCTATCCTATCCCATCCTCTATCGTATCCTATTCTTTATCCTATCCTCTATCCTATCCTATCCTCAGTCTTATACTATCCTCTACCCTAACCAATCCTCTATTCTATCCTATCCTCTATCCTATCACATCCTCTATCCTATCCTATCGTCTATCGTATCCTATCCTCTATCCTATCCTATACTCTATCCTATAAAATCCTCTATCCTATCCTATCCTCTATCCTATCCCATCCTCTATCCTATCCAATCCTCTATCCTATCCTCTATCCTATCCTATCCTCAATCCTATCCTATCCCCTATCCTATCCTATCCTCTATCCTGTCCTATCCCCTATCCTATCCTATACTCTATCCTATCCTATACTCTATCCTATAAAATCCTCTATCCTATCCTATCCTCTATCCTATCCTATACTCTATCTTATAAAATCCTCTATCCTATCCTATCCTCTATCCTATCGTATCCTCTATCCTATCGTATCCTCTATCCTATCCCATCCTCTATCGTATCCTATTCTCTATCCTATCCTCTATCCTATCCTATCCTCAGTCCTATACTATCCTCTACCCTACCCAATCCTCTATTCTATCCTATCCTCTATCCTATCCCATCCTCTATCCTATCCTATCGTCTATCCTACAATATCCCCTATCATATCCAATCCTGTATCCTATCCTCTATCCAATCCTCTATCCTATCCTCTATTCTATCGAACCTCTATCCTATTCCATCCTTTATCGTATCCCATCCTCTATCCTATCCTATCCTCTATCCTATCCTACCCTCTATCCTACCCTCTATCCTATCCTATCCTCAATCCTATCCTATCCTATCCTCTATCCTATCCTATCCTCTATCCTATAATCTATCCTCAATCCTATCCTCTATCCTATCCTATCCTCGATCCTATCGTATACTCTTTCCTATCCCATCCTCAAACGTATCCTATCCTCTATTCTGTCCTATCCTATATCCTATAATATCCTCAATACTATCCAATCCTCTATCCTATCCTCTATCCTATCCTCTATCCTATCCTATCCTCAATCCTATCCTATCCCCTATCCTATCCTATCCTCTATCCTGTCGTATCGTCTGTCCTATCGTATCCTCTATCCTATCCTATCCTATTCTCTATCCTATACTATCCTCTAACCTATCCTATCCTCTATCCTACCCTATCCTCTATCCTATCCTGTATCCTATCCTCTATCCTATCCTATCCCCTATCTTATCCTATCGTATCCTATCCTCTATCCTATCCTATCCTATATCCTATCCTATCCTCTATCCTATCCTATCCTCTATCCTATCGTATCCTCTATCCTATCCCATCCTCTATCCTATCCTATCGACTATCCTATAATATCCTCTAGCCTATCCTACCCTCTATCCTATCCTCTTTCCTATCCTCTACTCTATCGTCTATCCTATAATATCCAATATCCGATCCAATCCTCTATCGTATCCTCTATCCTATCCTCTATCCTATCCTCTATCCTATCCTATTCTCAATGCTATCCTGTATCCTATCCAATCCTCTATCCTATCCTATCCTCTATCCTATACAATCCTCTATGCTATCCTATCCTCTATCCTATCCTCTATCCTATCCTATCCTCAATCCTATCCTATCCCCTATCCTATCCTATCCTCTATCCTATCCTATCCTCTATCCTATCCTATCCTCTATACTATCGTATCCTCTATCCTATCCAATCGTCTATCCTATAATTTCCTCTATCCTATCCAATCCTCTATCCTATCCTCTATCCTCTCCTATCCTCAATCCTTTCCTATCCCCTATCCTATCCTATCCTCTATCCTGTCGTATCCTCTGTCCTATCCTATCGTCTATCCTGTCGTATCGTCTGATCTATCCTATCCTCTATCCTATCCTCTATCCTATCCTCTACCCTATCGCCTATCCTATAATATCCAATATGCTATCCAATCCTCTATCCTATCCTCTATCCTATCCTATTCTCAATCCTATCGTATCCTCTATCCTATCCCTTCCTCTATCCTATCCCATCCTCTATCCTATCCTATCGTGTATCCTATAATATCCTCTATCCTATCCAATCCTCTATCCTATCCTCTATCCTATCCTATCCTCAATGCTATCCTGTATCCTATCCAATCCTCTATCCTATCCTATCCTCTATACTATCGTATCCTCTATCCTATCCCATCCTCTATCCTATCCAATCGTCTATCCTATCCTATCCTCTATCCTATCCTATACTCTATCCAATAAAATCCTCTATCCTATCCTATCCTCTATCCTATCGTATCCTCTATCCTATCCCATCCTCTATCGTATCCTATTCTCTATCCTATCCTCTATCCTATCCTATCCTCAGTCCTATACTATCCTCTACCCTACCCAATCCTCTATTCTATCCTATCCTCTATCCTATCCCATCCTCTATCCTATCCTATCCTCTATCCTATACAATCCTCTATGCTATCCTATCCTCTATCCTATCGTATATTCTATCCTATCCTATCCTCTATCCTATCCTATCCTCTATCCTATCCTATCCTCTATACTATCGTATCCTCTATCCTATCCCATCCTCTATCCTATCCAATCGTCTATCCTATAATTTCCTCTATCCTATCCAATCCTCTATCCTATCCTCTATCCTATCCTATCCTCAATCCTATCCTATCCCCTATCCTATCCTATCCTCTATCCTGTCGTATCCTCTGTCCTATCCTATCGTCTATCCTGTCGTATCGTCTGATCTATCCTATCCTCTATCCTATCCTCTACCATATCGTCTATCCTATAATATCCAATATCCTATCCAATCCTCTATCCTATCCTCTATCCTATCCTATTCTCAATCCTATCGTATCCTCTATCCTATCCCTTCCTCTATCCTATCCCATCCTCTATCCTATCCTATCGTGTATCCTATAATATCCTCTATCCTATCCAATCCTCTATCCTATCCTCTATCCTATCCTATCCTCAATGCTATCCTGTATCCTATCCAATCCTCTATCCTATCCTATCCTCTATCCTATCGTATCTTCTTTCCTATCCCATCCTCAAACGTATCCTATCCTCTATTCTATCCTATCATATATCCTATAATATCCTCAATCCTATCCTTTCCTCTATCCTATCCTCTATCCTATCTTATCCTCAATACTATCCTATCCCCTATCCTATCCTATCCTCTATCCTATCCAATCCTCTATCCTATCCTCTATCCTATCCTATCCTCAATCCTATCCTATCCCCTATCCTATCCTATCCTCTATCCTATCCTATCCCCTATCCTATCCTATCCTCTATCCTATCCTATACTCTATCCTATAAAATCCTCTATCCTATCCTATCCTCTATCCTATAAAATCCTTTATCCTATCCTATCCTCTATCCTATCCTATCCTCTATCCTATCCCATCCTCTATCGTATCCTATTCTCTATCCTATCCTCTATTCTATCCTATCCTCAGTCCTATACTATCCTCTACCCTACCCAATCCTCTATTCTATCCTATCCTCTATCCTATCCCATCCTCTATCCTATCCTATCGTCTATCCTACAATATCCCCTATCATATCCAATCCTGTATCCTATCCTCTATCCAATCCTCTATCCTATCCTCTATTCTATCGAACCTCTATCCTATCCCATCCTTTATCGTATCCCATCCTCTATCCTATCCTATCCTCTATCCTATCCTACCCTCTATCCTATCCTCTATCCTATCGTATCCTCTATCCTATCCCATCCTCTATCCTATCCAATCCTCTATCCTATCCTCTATCCTATCCTATCCTCAATCCTATCCTATCCCCTATCCTATCCTATCCTCTATCCTATCCTATCCCCTATCCTATCCTATCCTATTCTCTATCCTATACTCTATCCTATAAAATCCTCTATCCTATCCTATCCTCTATCCTATAAAATCCTTTATCCTATCCTATCCTCTATCCTATCCTATCCTCTATCCTATCCCATCCTCTATCGTATCCTATTCTCTATCCTATCCTCTATTCTATCCTATCCTAAGTCCTATACTATCCTCTACCCTACCCAATCCTCTATTCTATCCTATCCTCTATCCTATACCATCCTCTATCCTATCCTATCGTCTATCCTACAATATCCCCTATCATATCCAATCCTGTATCCTATCCTCTATCCAATCCTCTATCCTATCCTCTATTCTATCGAACCTCTATCCTACCCCATCCTTTATCGTATCCCATCCTCTATCCTATCCTATCCTCTATCCTATCCTACCCTCTATCCTATCCTCTATCCTATCCTATCCTCAATCCTATCCTATCCTATCCTCTATCCTATCCTATCCTCTATCCTATAATCTATCCTCAATCCTATCCTCTATCCTATCCTATCCTCGATCCTATCGTATCCTCTTTCCTATCCCATCCTCAAACGTATCCTATCCTCTATTCTGTCCTATCCTATATCCTATAATATCCTCAATACTATCCAATCCTCTATCCTATCCTCTATCCTATCCTCTATCCTATCCTATCCTCAATCCTATCCTATCCCCTATCCTATCCTATCCTCTATCCTGTCGTATCGTCTGTCCTATCGTATCCTCTATCCTATCCTATCCTATTCTCTATCCTATACTATCCTCTAACCTATCCTATCCTCTATCCTATCCTATCCTCTATCCTATCCTGTATCCTATCCTCTATCCTATCCTATCCCCTATCTTATCCTATCGTATCCTATCCTCTATCCTATCCTATCCTCTATCCTATCCTATCCTCTATCCTATCCTATCCTCTATCCTATCCTATCCTCTATACTATCGTATCCTCTATCCTATAACATCCTCTATCCTATCCAATCGTCTATCCTATAATTTCCTCTATCCTATCCAATCCTCTATCCTATCCTCTATCCTATCCTATCCTCAATCCTTTCCTATCCCCTATCCTATCCTATCCTCTATCCTGTCGTATCCTCTGTCCTATCCTATCGTCTATCCTGTCGTATCGTCTGATCTATCCTATCCTCTATCCTATCCTCTATCCTATCCTCTACCCTATCGTCTATCCTATAATATCCAATATGCTATCCAATCCTCTATCCTATCCTCTATCCTATCCTATTCTCAATCCTATCGTATCCTCTATCCTATCCCTTCCTCTATCCTATCCCATCCTCTATCCTATCCTATCGTGTATCCTATAATATCCTCTATCCTATCCAATCCTCTATCCTATCCTCTATCCTATCCTATCCTCAATGCTATCCTGTATCCTATCCAATCCTCTATCCTATCCTATCCTCTATACTATCGTATCCTCTATCCTATCCCATCCTCTATCCTATCCAATCGTCTATCCTATCCTATCCTCTATCCTATCCTATACTCTATCCAATAAAATCCTCTATCCTATCCTATCCTCTATCCTATCGTATCCTCTATCCTATCCCATCCTCTATCGTATCCTATTCTCTATCCTATCCTCTATCCTATCCTATCCTCAGTCCTATACTATCCTCTACCCTACCCAATCCTCTATTCTATCCTATCCTCTATCCTATCCCATCCTCTATCCTATCCTATCCTCTATCCTATACAATCCTCTATGCTATCCTATCCTCTATCCTATCGTATATTCTTTCCTATCCCATCCTCAAACGTATCCTATCCTCTATTCTATCCTATCATATATCCTATAATATCCTCAATCCTATCCTTTCCTCTATCCTATCCTCTATCCTATCTTATCCTCAATACTATCCTATCCCCTATCCTATCCTATCCTCTATCCTATCCTATCCTATTCTCTATCCTATACTATCCTCTAACCTATCCTATCCTCTAACCTATCCAATCCTCTAACCCATCCTCTATCCTATAATATCCTCTATCCTATCCAATCCCCTATCCTATCCTCAATCCTATCCTATCCCCTACCTTATCCTATCCTATCCTATCCTCTATCCTATCCTATCCTCTATCCTATCCTATCCTCTATCCTATCGTATCCTCTATCCTATCCCATCCTCTATCCTATCCAATCCTCTATCCTATCCTCTATCCTATCCTATCCTATCCCCTATCCTATCCTATCCTCTATCCTATCCTATCCCCTATCCTATCCCCTATCCTATCCTATCCTCTATCCTATCCTATACTCTATCCTATAAAATCCTCTATCCTATCCTATCCTCTATCCTATGAAATTCTCTATCCTATCCTATCCTCTATCCTATCCTATCCTCTATCCTATCCCATCCTCTATCGTATCCTATTCTCTATCCTATCCTCTATTCTATCCTATCCTCAGTCCTATACTATCCTCTACCCTACCCAATCCTCTATTCTATCCTATCCTCTATCCTATACCATCCTCTATCCTATCCTATCGTCTATCCGACAATATCCCCTATCATATCCAATCCTGTATCCTATCCTCTATCCAATCCTCTATCCTATCCTCTATCCTATCCTATCCTCTATTCTATCGTATCCTCTATCCTATCCTATCCTCTATTCTATCGTATCCTCTATCCTATCCTCTATCCTATCCTATTCTCAATCCTATCGTATCCTCTATCCTATCCCTTCCTCTATCCTATCCCATCCTCTATCCTATCCTATCGTGTATCCTATAATATCCCCTATCATATCCAATCCTGTATCCTATCCTCTATCCAATCCTCTATCCTATCCTCTATCCTATCCTATCCTCTATTCTATCGTATCCTCTATCCTATCCTATCCTCTATTCTATCGTATCCTCTATCCTATCCCATCCTTTATCGTATCCTATCCTCTATCCTATCCTATCCTCTATCATATAATATCCTCCATCCTATCCTCTATCCTATCCAATCCCCTATTCTATAATATCCTCTATCCTATCCAATCCTCTATCCTATCCTCAATCCTATCCTATCCCCTATCCTATCCTATCCTCTATCCTATCCTATCCCCTTTCCTATCCTGTCCTCTATCCTATCCTATACTCTATCCTATAAAATCCTCTATCCTATCCTATCCTCTATCCTATCCTATACTCTATCCTATAAAATCCTCTATCCTATCCTATCCTCTATCCTATAAAATCCTCTATCAAATCCTATCCTCTATCCTATCCAATCGTCTATCCTATAATTTCCTCTATACTATCCAATCCTCTATCCTATCCTCTATCCTATCCTATCCTCAATCCTATCCTATCCCCTATCCTATCCTATCCTCTATCCTGTCGTATTCTCTATCCTATACTATCCTCAATCCTATCCTATCCCCTATCGTATCCTATCCTCTATCCTGTCGTATTCTCTATCCTATACTATCCTCTAACCTATCCAATCCCCTATCCTATCCTATCCTCTATCCTGTCGTATTCTCTTTCCTATACTATCCTCGAACCTATCCCATCCTCTATCCTATCCTATCCTCTATCCTATCCAATCGTCTATCCTATAATTTCCTCTATCCTATCCAATCCTCTAACCTATCCTCTATCCTATCCTATCCTCTATTCTATCGTATCCTCTATCCTATCCTATCCACTAACGTATCCTATCCCCTATCCTATCCTATCCTCTATCCTGTCGTATCCTGTGTCCTATCCTATTCTCTATCCTGTCGTATCGTCTGTCCTATACAATCCTCTATCCTATCCTATCCTCTATCCTATCGTATCCTCTATCCTATCCCATCCTCTATCGTATCCTATCCTCTATCCTATCCTCTATCCTATCCTCTATCCTATCCTATCCTCTATCCTATCATATCCTGTATCCTATAATATCCTCAATCCTATCCAATCCTCTATCCTACCCTCTATCCTATCCTCAATCCTATCCTATCCCCTATCCTATCCTGTCCTCTATCCTATCCTATCCTCTATCCTATCCTATCCTATATCCTATAGTATCCTCAATCCTATCCTATCCTCTATCCTATCCTATCCTCTATCCTATAATCTATCCTCAATCCTATCCTCTATCCTATCCTATCCTCGATCCTATCGTATACTCTTTCCTATCCCATCCTCAAACGTATCCTATCCTCTATTCTGTCCTATCCTATATCCTATAATATCCTCAATACTATCCAATCCTCTATCCTATCCTCTATCCTATCCTCTATCCTATCCTATCCTCAATCCTATCCTATCCCCTATCCTATCCTATCCTCTATCCCGTCGTATCGTCTGTCCTATCGTATCCTCTATCCTATCCTATCCTATTCTCTATCCTATACTATCCTCTAACCTATCCTATCCTCTATCCTATCCTATCCTCTATCCTATCCTGTATCCTATCCTCTATCCTATCCTATCCCCTATCTTATCCTATCGTATCCTATCCTCTATCCTATCCTATCCTATATCCTATCCTATCCACTATCCTATCCTATCCTCTATCCTATCGTATCCTCTATCCTATCCCATCCTCTATCCTATCCTATCGACTATCCTATAATATCCTCTAGCCTATCCTACCCTCTATCCTATCCTCTTTCCTATCCTCTACTCTATCGTCTATCCTATAATATCCAATATCCGATCCAATCCTCTATCGTATCCTCTATCCTATCCTCTATCCTATCCTCTATCCTATCCTATTCTCAATGCTATCCTGTATCCTATCCAATCCTCTATCCTATCCTATCCTCTATCCTATACAATCCTCTATGCTATCCTATCCTCTATCCTATCCTCTATCCTATCCTATCCTCAATCCTATCCTATCCCCTATCCTATCCTATCCTCTATCCTATCCTATCCTCTATCCTATCCTATCCTCTATACTATCGTATCCTCTATCCTATAACATCCTCTATCCTATCCAATCGTCTATCCTATAATTTCCTCTATCCTATCCAATCCTCTATCCTATCCTCTATCCTATCCTATCCTCAATCCTTTCCTATCCCCTATCCTATCCTATCCTCTATCCTGTCGTATCCTCTGTCCTATCCTATCGTCTATCCTGTCGTATCGTCTGATCTATCCTATCCTCTATCCTATCCTCTATCCTATCCTCTACCCTATCGTCTATCCTATAATATCCAATATGCTATCCAATCCTCTATCCTATCCTCTATCCTATCCTATTCTCAATCCTATCGTATCCTCTATCCTATCCCTTCCTCTATCCTATCCCATCCTCTATCCTATCCTATCGTGTATCCTATAATATCCTCTATCCTATCCAATCCTCTATCCTATCCTCTATCCTATCCTATCCTCAATGCTATCCTGTATCCTATCCAATCCTCTATCCTATCCTATCCTCTATACTATCGTATCCTCTATCCTATCCCATCCTCTATCCTATCCAATCGTCTATCCTATCCTATCCTCTATCCTATCCTATACTCTATCCAATAAAATCCTCTATCCTATCCTATCCTCTATCCTATCGTATCCTCTATCCTATCCCATCCTCTATCGTATCCTATTCTCTATCCTATCCTCTATCCTATCCTATCCTCAGTCCTATACTATCCTCTACCCTACCCAATCCTCTATTCTATCCTATCCTCTATCCTATCCCATCCTCTATCCTATCCTATCCTCTATCCTATACAATCCTCTATGCTATCCTATCCTCTATCCTATCGTATATTCTATCCTATCCTATCCTCTATCCTATCCTATCCTCTATCCTATCCTATCCTCTATACTATCGTATCCTCTATCCTATCCCATCCTCTATCCTATCCAATCGTCTATCCTATAATTTCCTCTATCCTATCCAATCCTCTATCCTATCCTCTATCCTATCCTATCCTCAATCCTATCCTATCCCCTATCCTATCCTATCCTCTATCCTGTCGTATCCTCTATCCTATCCCATCCTCTATCCTATCCTATCGTGTATCCTATAATATCCTCTATCCTATCCAATCCTCTATCCTATCCTCTATCCTATCCTATCCTCAATGCTATCCTGTATCCTATCCAATCCTCTATCCTATCCTATCCTCTATCCTATCGTATCTTCTTTCCTATCCCATCCTCAAACGTATCCTATCCTCTATTCTATCCTATCATATATCCTATAATATCCTCAATCCTATCCTTTCCTCTATCCTATCCTCTATCCTATCTTATCCTCAATACTATCCTATCCCCTATCCTATCCTATCCTCTATCCTATCCTATCCTATTCTCTATCCTATACTATCCTCTAACCTATCCTATCCTCTAACCTATCCAATCCTCTAACCCATCCTCTATCCTATAATATCCTCTATCCTATCCAATCCCCTATCCTATCCTCAATCCTATCCTATCCCCTACCTTATCCTATCCTATCCTATCCTCTATCCTATCCTATCCTCTATCCTATCCTATCCTCTATCCTATCGTATCCTCTATCCTATCCCATCCTCTATCCTATCCAATCCTCTATCCTATCCTCTATCCTATCCTATCCTCAATCCTATCCTATCCTATATCCTATCCTATCCACTATCCTATCCTATCCTCTATCCTATCGTATCCTCTATCCTATCCCATCCTCTATCCTATCCTATCGACTATCCTATAATATCCTCTAGCCTATCCTACCCTCTATCCTATCCTCTTTCCTATCCTCTACTCTATCGTCTATCCTATAATATCCAATATCCGATCCAATCCTCTATCGTATCCTCTATCCTATCCTCTATCCTATCCTCTATCCTATCCTATTCTCAATGCTATCCTGTATCCTATCCAATCCTCTATCCTATCCTATCCTCTATCCTATACAATCCTCTATGCTATCCTATCCTCTATCCTATCCTCTATCCTATCCTATCCTCAATCCTATCCTATCCCCTATCCTATCCTATCCTCTATCCTATCCTATCCTCTATCCTATCCTATCCTCTATACTATCGTATCCTCTATCCTATAACATCCTCTATCCTATCCAATCGTCTATCCTATAATTTCCTCTATCCTATCCAATCCTCTATCCTATCCTCTATCCTATCCTATCCTCAATCCTTTCCTATCCCCTATCCTATCCTATCCTCTATCCTGTCGTATCCTCTGTCCTATCCTATCGTCTATCCTGTCGTATCGTCTGATCTATCCTATCCTCTATCCTATCCTCTATCCTATCCTCTACCCTATCGTCTATCCTATAATATCCAATATGCTATCCAATCCTCTATCCTATCCTCTATCCTATCCTATTCTCAATCCTATCGTATCCTCTATCCTATCCCTTCCTCTATCCTATCCCATCCTCTATCCTATCCTATCGTGTATCCTATAATATCCTCTATCCTATCCAATCCTCTATCCTATCCTCTATCCTATCCTATCCTCAATGCTATCCTGTATCCTATCCAATCCTCTATCCTATCCTATCCTCTATACTATCGTATCCTCTATCCTATCCCATCCTCTATCCTATCCAATCGTCTATCCTATCCTATCCTCTATCCTATCCTATACTCTATCCAATAAAATCCTCTATCCTATCCTATCCTCTATCCTATCGTATCCTCTATCCTATCCCATCCTCTATCGTATCCTATTCTCTATCCTATCCTCTATCCTATCCTATCCTCAGTCCTATACTATCCTCTACCCTACCCAATCCTCTATTCTATCCTATCCTCTATCCTATCCCATCCTCTATCCTATCCTATCCTCTATCCTATACAATCCTCTATGCTATCCTATCCTCTATCCTATCGTATATTCTATCCTATCCTATACTCTATCCTATCCTATCCTCTATCCTATCCTATCCTCTATACTATCGTATCCTCTATCCTATCCCATCCTCTATCCTATCCAATCGTCTATCCTATAATTTCCTCTATCCTATCCAATCCTCTATCCTATCCTCTATCCTATCCTATCCTCAATCCTATCCTATCCCCTATCCTATCCTATCCTCTATCCTGTCGTATCCTCTATCCAATCCCATCCTCTATCCTATCCTATCGTGTATCCTATAATATCCTCTATCCTATCCTCTATCCTATCCTATCCTCAATGCTATCCTGTATCCTATCCAATCCTCTATCCTATCCTATCCTCTATCCTATCGTATCTTCTTTCCTATCCCATCCTCAAACGTATCCTATCCTCTATTCTATCCTATCATATATCCTATAATATCCTCAATCCTATCCTTTCCTCTATCCTATCCTCTATCCTATCTTATCCTCAATACTATCCTATCCCCTATCATATCCTATCCTCTATCCTATCCTATCCTATTCTCTATCCTATACTATCCTCTAACCTATCCTATCCTCTAACCTATCCAATCCTCTAACCCATCCTCTATCCTATAATATCCTCTATCCTATCCAATCCCCTATCCTATCCTCAATCCTATCCTATCCCCTACCTTATCCTATCCTATCCTATCCTCTATCCTATCCTATCCTCTATCCTATCCTATCCTCTATCCTATCGTATCCTCTATCCTATCCCATCCTCTATCCTATCCAATCCTCTATCCTATCCTCTATCCTATCCTATCCTCAATCCTATCCTATCCCCTATCCTATCCTATCCTCTATCCTATCCTATCCCCTATCCTATCCTATCCTCTATCCTATCCTATACTCTATCCTATAAGATCCTCTATCCTATCCTATCCTCTATCCTATAAAATCCTTTATCCTATCCTATCCTCTATCCTATCCTATCCTCTATCCCATCCCATCCTCTATCGTATCCTATTCTCTATCCTATCCTCAGTCCTATACTATCCTCTACCCTACCCAATCCTCTATTCTATCCTATCCTCTATCCTATACCATCCTCTATCCTATCCTATCGTCTATCCGACAATATCCCCTATCATATCCAATCCTGTATCCTATCCTCTATCCAATCCTCTATCCTATCCTCTATCCTATCCTATCCTCTATTCTATCGTATCCTCTATCCTATCCCATCCTGTATCGTATCCTATCCTCTATCCTATCCTATCCTCTATCATATAATATCCTCCATCCTATCCTCTATCCTATCCAATCCTCTATTCTATAATATCCTCTACCCTATCCAATCCTCTATCCTATCCCCTATCCTATCCTATCCTCTATCCTATCCTATCCTCAATCCTATCCTATCCCCTATCCTATCCTATCCTCTATCCTATCCTATACCCTATCCTATCCTATCCTCTATCCTATCCTATACTCTATCCTATAAAATCCTCTATCCTATCCTATCCTCTATCCTATCCTATCCTCTATCTTATAAAATCCTCTATCCTATCCTATCCTCTATCCTATCGTATCCTCTATCCTATCCCATCCTCTATCGTATCCTATTCTCTATCCTATCCTCTATCCTATCCTATCCTCAGTCCTATACTATCCTCTACCCTACCCAATCCTCTATTCTATCCTATCCTCTATCCTATCCCATCCTCTATCCTATCCTATCGTCTATCCTACAATATCCCCTATCATATCCAATCCTGTATCCTATCGTCTATCCAATCCTCTATCCTATCCTCTATTCTATCGAACCTCTATCCTATCCCATCCTTTATCGTATCCCATCCTCTATCCTATCCTATCCTCTATCCTATCCTACCCTCTATCCTATCCTCTATCCTATCGTATCCTCTATCCTATCCCATCCTCTATCCTATCCAATCCTCTATCCTATCCTCTATCCTATCCTATCCTCAATCCTATCCTATCCCCTATCCTATCCTATCCTCTATCCTATCCTATCCCCTATCCTATCCTATCCTATTCTCTATCCTATACTCTATCCTATAAAATCCTCTATCCTATCCTATCCTCTATCCTATAAAATCCTTTATCCTATCCTATCCTCTATCCTATCCTATCCTCTATCCTATCCCATCCTCTATCGTATCCTATTCTCTATCCTATCCTCTATTCTATCCTATCCTCAGTCCTATACTATCCTCTACCCTACCCAATCCTCTATTCTATCCTATCCTCTATCCTATACCATCCTCTATCCTATCCTATCGTCTATCCTACAATATCCCCTATCATATCCAATCCTGTATCCTATCCTCTATCCAATCCTCTATCCTATCCTCTATTCTATCGAACCTCTATCCTACCCCATCCTTTATCGTATCCCATCCTCTATCCTATCCTATCCTCTATCCTATCCTACCCTCTATCCTATCCTCTATCCTATCCTATCCTCAATCCTATCCTATCCTATCCTCTATCCTATCCTATCCTCTATCCTATAATCTATCCTCAATCCTATCCTCTATCCTATCCTATCCTCGATCCTATCGTATCCTCTTTCCTATCCCATCCTCAAACGTATCCTATCCTCTATTCTGTCCTATCCTATATCCTATAATATCCTCAATACTATCCAATCCTCTATCCTATCCTCTATCCTATCCTCTATCCTATCCTATCCTCAATCCTATCCTATCCCCTATCCTATCCTATCCTCTATCCTGTCGTATCGTCTGTCCTATCGTATCCTCTATCCTATCCTATCCTATTCTCTATCCTATACTATCCTCTAACCTATCCTATCCTCTATCCTATCCTATCCTCTATCCTATCCTATCCTCTATCCTATCCTGTATCCTATCCTCTATCCTATCCTATCCCCTATCTTATCCTATCGTATCCTATCCTCTATCCTATCCTATCCTCTATCCTATCCTATCCTCTATCCTATCCTATCCTCTATCCTATCCTATCCTCTATCCTATCGTATCCTCTATCCTATCCCATCCTCTATCCTATCCTATCGACTATCCTATAATATCCTCTAGCCTATCCTATCCTCTATCCTATCCTCTTTCCTATCCTCTACTCTATCGTCTATCCTATATTATCCAATATCCGATCCAATCCTCTATCGTATCCTCTATCCTATCCTCTATCCTATCCTCTATCCTATCCTCTATCCTATACTCTATCCTATAAAATCCTCTATCCTATCCTATCCTCTATCCTATCCTATACTCTATCCTATAAAATCCTCTATCCTATCCTATCCTCTATCCTATAAAATCCTCTATCAAATCCTATCCTCTATCCTATCCAATCGTCTATCCTATAATTTCCTCTATAATATCCAATCCTCTATCCTATCCTCTATCCTATCCTATCCTCAATCCTATCCTATCCCCTATCCTATCCTATCCTCTATCCTGTCGTATTCTCTATCCTATACTATCCTCAATCCTATCCTATCCCCTATCGTATCCTATCCTCTATCCTGTCGTATTCTCTATCCTATACTATCCTCTAACCTATCCAATCCCCTATCCTATCCTATCCTCTATCCTGTCGTATTCTCTTTCCTATACTATCCTCGAACCTATCCTATCCTCTATCCTATCCTATCCTCTATCCTATCCAATCGTCTATCCTATAATTTCCTCTATCCTATCCAATCCTCTAACCTATCCTCTATCCTATCCTATCCTCTATTCTATCGTATCCTCTATCCTTTTCCTATCCACTAACGTATCCTATCCCCTATCCTATCCTATCCTCTATCCTGTCGTATCCTGTGTCCTATCCTATCCTCTATCCTGTCGTATCGTCTGTCCTATACAATCCTCTATCCTATCCTATCCTCTATCCTATCGTATCCTCTATCCTATCCCATTCTCTATCGTATCCTATCCCCTATCCTATCCTATCCTCTATCCTGACGTATTCTCTATCCTATACTATCCTCTAACCTATCCTATCCTCTATCCTATTCTATCCTCTATCCTATCCAATCGTCTATCCTATAATTTCCTCTATCCTATCCAATCCTCTATCCTATCCTCTATCCTATCCCATCCTCTATCGTATCCTATCCTCTATCCTATCCTCTATCCTATCCTATCTTCTATCCTATTGTATCCTCTATCCTATCCCATCCCCTATCGTATCCTATCCTCTATCCTATCATATCCTATATCCTATAATATCCTCAATCCTATCCAATCCTCTATCCTACCCTCTATCCTATCCTCTATCCTACCCTCTATCCTATCCTATCCTCTATCCTATACAATCCTCTATCCTATCCTATCCTCTATCCTATCCTATCCTCAATCCTATTATCCCCTATCCTATCCTATCCTCTATCCTGTCGTATCCTCTATCCCATCCTATCCTCAATCCTATCCTATCCCCTATCATATCCTATCCTCTAACCTATCCCATCCTCTATCCTATCCTATATCCTATCCTATCCTCTATCCTATTGTATCCTCTATCCTATCCCATCCCCTATCGTATCCTATCCTCTATCCTATCATATCCTATATCCTATAATATCCTCTATCCTATACAATTCTCTATCCTACCCTCTATCCTATCCTCTATCCTACCCTCTATCCTATCCTATCCTCTATCCTATACAATCCTCTATCGTATCCAACCTCTATCCTATCCAATCGTCTATCCTATAATTTCCTCTATCCTATCCAATCCTCTATCCTATAATCTATCCTATCCTATACTCTATCCTATTCTATCCTCTATCCTGTCCTATCCTCTATCCTATACAATCCTCTATCCTATCCTATCCTCTATCCTATCCTATCCTCAATCCTATTATCCCCTATCCTATCCTATCCTCTATCCTGTCGTATCCTCTGTCCTATCCTATCCTCTATCCTATCATATCCTATTCTCTATCCTATTCTATCCTCTATCCTATCCTATCCTCTATCCTATAAAATCCTCTATCCTATCCTATCCTCTATCCTATCCCATCCTCTATCGTATCCTATCCTCTATCCTATCCTATATCCTATCCTATCCTCTATCCTATTGTATCCTCTATCCTATCCCATCCCCTATCGTATCCTATCCTCTATCCTATCATATCCTATATCCAATCCTCTATCCTACCCTCTATCCTATCCTCTATCCTATCCTATCCTATTCTGTATCCTATACTATCCTCTAACCTATCCTATCCTATATCCTATAATATCCTCTATCCTATCCCATCCTCTAACGTATCCTATCCCCTATCCTATCCTATCCTCTATCCTGTCGTATCGTCTGTCCTATCCTATCCTCTATCCTGTCGTATCGTCTGTCCTATACAATCCTCTATCCTATCCTATCCTCTATCCTATCGTATCCTCTATCCTATCCCATCCTCTATCGTATCCTATCCTCTATCCTATCCTCTATCCTATCCCCTATCCTATCCTATCCTCTATCCTGTCGTATCGTCTGTCCTATCCTATCCTCTATCCTGTCGTATCGTCTGTCCTATACAATCCTCTATCCTATCCTATCCTCTATCCTATCGTATCCTCTATCCTATCCCATCCTCTATCGTATCCTATCCTCTATCCTATCCTCTATCCTATCCTCTATCCTATCCTATCCTCTATCCTATCATATCCTGTATCCTATAATATCCTCAATCCTATCCAATCCTCTATCCTACCCTCTATCCTATCCTCTATCCTATCCTCAATCCTATCCTATCCCCTATCCTATCCTGTCCTCTATCCTATCCTATCCTCTATCCTATCCTATCCTATATCCTATAGTATCCTCAATCCTATCCTATCCTCTGTCCTATCCTACTTTCTATCCTATCCTATCCTCTATCCTATCCTGTCCACTATCCTATCCTATCCTCTATCCTATCCTATCCTCTATCCTATAGTATCCTCAATCCTATCCTATCCTCTATCCTATCCAATCCCCTAACCCATCCTCTATCCTATAATATCCTCTATCCTATCCAATCCCCTATCCTATCCTCAATCCTATCCTATCCCCTATCCTATCCTATCCTCTATCCTATCCTATCCCCTATCCTATCCTATCCTGTATCCTATCCTATACTCTATCCTATAAAATCCTCTATCCTATCCTATCCTCTATCCTATCCTATCCTCTATACTATCCTATCCTCTATCCTATCCTATCCTCTATCCTATCCTATCCTCTATCCTATCCTATCCTCTATCCTATCGTATCCTCTATCCTATCCCATTCTCTATCCTATCCTATCGACTATCCTATAATATCCTCTAACCTATCCGATCCTCTATCCTATCCTCTGTCCTATCCTCTACTCTATCGTCTATCCTATAATATCCAATATCCGATCCAATCCTCTATCGTATCCTCTATCCTATCCTCTATCCTATTCTGTATCCTATCCTATCCTCAATGCTATCCTGTATCCTATCCAATCCTCTATCCTATCCTATCCTCTATCCTATACACTCCTCTATGCTATCCTATCCTCTATTCTATCGTATACTCTATCCTATCCTATCCTCTATCCTATCCTATCCTCTATCCTATCCTATCCTCTATACTATCGTGTCCTCTATCCTATCCCATCCTCTATCCTATCCAATCGTCTATCCTATAATTTCCTCAATCATATCCAATCCTCTATCCTATCTTCTATCCTATCCTATGCTCAATCCTAACCTATCCCCTATCCTATCCTATCCTCTATCCTGTCGTATCCTCTGTCCTATCCTATCGTCTATCCTGTCGTATCGTCTGTTCTATCATATCCTCTATCCTATCCTCTACCCTATCGTCTATCCTATAATATCCAATATCCTATCCAATCCTCTATCCTATCCTCTATCCTATCCTATCCTCTATCCTATCCTATCCTCTATCCTATCCTATCCTCTATCCTATCGTATCCTCTATCCTATCCCATTCTCTATCCTATCCTATCGACTATCCTATAATATCCTCTAACCTATCCGATCCTCTATCCTATCCTCTGTCCTATCATCTACTCTATCGTCTATCCTATAATATCCAATATCCGATCCAATCCTCTATCGTATCCTCTATCCTATCCTCTATCATATCCTCTATCCTATCCTATCCTCAATGCTATCCTGTATCCTATCCAATCCTCTATCCTATCCTATCCTCTATCCTATACAATCCTCTATGCTATCCTATCCTCTATCCTATCGTATCCTCTATACTATCGTATCCTCTATCCTATCCCATCCTCTATCCTATCCAATCGTCTATCCTATAATTTCCTCTATCCTATCCAATCCTCTATCCTATACTCTATCCTATCCTCTCCTCAATCCTAACCAACCCCCTATCCTATCCTATCCTCTATCCTGTCGTATCCTCTGTATTATCCTATCGTCTATCCTGTCGTATCGTCTGTTCTATCCTATCCTCTATCCTATCCTCTACCCTATCGTCTATCCTATAATATCCAATATCCTATCCAATCCTCTATCCTATCCTCTATCCTATCCTATCCTCAATCCTATCCTATCCTCTATCCTATCCCCTATCCTATCCTATCCTCTATCCTATACTATCCTCTATCCTATACAATTCTCTATCCTATCCTATCCTCTATCCTATCCAATCGTCTATCCTATAATTTCCTCAATCCTATCCAATCCTCTATCCTATCCTCTATCCTATCCTATGCTCAATCCTAACCTATCCCCTATCCTATCCTATCCTCTATCCTGTCGTATCCTCTGTCCTATCCTATCGTCTATCCTGTCGTATCGTCTGTTCTATCATATCCTCTATCCTATCCTCTACCCTATCGTCTATCCTATAATATCCAATATCCTATCCAATCCTCTATCCTATCCTCTATCCTATCCTATCCTCTATCCTATCCTATCCTCTATACTATCGTGTCCTCTATCCTATCCCATCCTCTATCCTATCCAATCGTCTATCCTATAATTTCCTCAATCCTATCCAATCCTCTATCCTATCCTCTATCCTATCCTATGCTCAATCCTAACCTATCCCCTATCCTATCCTATCCTCTATCCTGTCGTATCCTCTGTCCTATCCTATCGTCTATCCTGTCGTATCGTCTGTTCTATCATATCCTCTATCCTATCCTCTATCCTATCCTCTACCCTATCGTCTATCCTATAATATCCAATATCCTATCCAATCCTCTATCCTATCCTATCCTCTATCCTATCCTATCCTCTATCCTATCCTATCCTCTATCCTATCGTATCCTCTATCCTATCCCATTCTCTATCCTATCCTATCGACTATCCTATAATATCCTCTAACCTATCCGATCCTCTATCCTATCCTCTGTCCTATCCTCTACTCTATCGTCTATCCTATAATATCCAATATCCGATCCAATCCTCTATCGTATCCTCTATCCTATCCTCTATCCTATCCTCTATCCTATCCTATCCTCAATGCTATCCTGTATCCTATCCAATCCTCTATCCTATCCTATCCTCTATCCTATACAATCCTCTATGCTATCCTATCCTCTATCCTATCGTATCCTCTATACTATCGTATCCTCTATCCTATCCCATCCTCTATCCTATCCAATCGTCTATCCTATAATTTCCTCTATCCTATCCAATCCTCTATCCTATACTCTATCCTATCCTATCCTCAATCCTAACCTATCCCCTATCCTATCCTATCCTCTATCCTGTCGTATCCTCTGTATTATCCTATCGTCTATCCTGTCGTATCGTCTGTTCTATCCTATCCTCTATCCTATCCTCTACCCTATCGTCTATCCTATAATATCCAATATCCTATCCAATCCTCTATCCTATCCTCTATCCTATCCTATCCCCAATCCTATCCTATCCCCTATCCTATCCTATCCTCTATCCTATCCTATCCTCTATCCTATCCTATCCTCTATCCTATCCTATCCTCTATCCTATAAAATCCTCTACCATATCCTATCCTCTATCCTATCCCATCCTCTATCGTATCCTATCCTCTATCCTATCCTCTACTCTATCGTCTATCCTATAATATCCAATATCCTATCCAATCCTCTATCCTATCCTCTATCCTATTATATCCTCTATCCTGTCCTATCCTCTATCCTATACCATCCTCTATCCTATCCTATCCTCTATCCTATCCTATCCTCAATCCTATTATCCCCTATCCTATCCTATCCTCTATCCTGTCGTATCCTCTGTCCTATCCTATCCTCTATCCTATCATATCTTATTCTCTATCATATACTATCCTCTATCCCATCCTATCCTCAATCCTATCCTATCCCCTATCCTATCCTATCCTCTTTCCTATCCTATCCTCTATCCTATCCTATCCTCTATCCTATGAAATCCTCTACCATATCCTATCCTCTATCCTATCCCATCCTCTATCGTATCCTATCCTCTATCCTATCCTCTATCCTATCCTATCCTCTATCCTATTGTATCCTCTATCCTATCCCATCCCCTATCGTATCCTATCCTCTATCCTATCATATCCTATATCCTATTGTACGGGTATGGGGTCTGGATTAAATAAATCTCCCCAGCGTGTTCGACCCAGGAACTTGGTTTATTTCTAGTCGATTACAGAGTTCTATGTTATACGCGACGCGAGACCTGTTCGAATGTCTGGTCGAAACGTTTCTGTTCTCTCTTCTTCTACCAGGCTTTTTGCCTATTCCTGAATCGTCCTGATTGGCCGGGGCTGAATTAGCCTTTCTAGCCAATCAGGTACCTTTTTCGGGGACTCTTCCCGACCTTGGCGCGGTCTCTCTAAACGCGGGGGCGACCCCGTAATTCCGGTAATGCAGCGGGATTTCCGACGGGCCCGCGGTGCATGGCGCGGCCGGCTATCGCCTACCTGCCTAGTTTCCGGGTCCCTTTGGAAAACTCGAGGTTTATGATACCCGTACGCGCTGTTGAGGCCGATGGTAAAAATCTAATGGCCAATAAGTGCCATAACAAAAACTGCTAAGATGCCTAACGGCTTTCTCAAAAACAGCTGTGGGACAACGGATTCCATAAACTCGCTCGACCATTTGCACGCCAAATGTTGCTAAATGTACGTGCCGATGGCCGCTACACTATAATATCCTCAATCCTATCCAATCCTCTATCCTACCCTCTATCCTATCCTCAATCCTATCCTGTATCCTATCCCCTATCCTATCCTATCCTCTATCCTATCCTATCCTCTATCCTATAGAATCCTCTATCCTATCCCATCCTCTATCCTATCCTATCGTCTAGCCTATAATATCCTCTATCTTATCCAATCCTCTATCGTATCCTCTATCCTATCCCATCCTCTATCGTATCCTATCCTCTATCCTATCATATCCTATATCCTATAATATCCTCAATCCTATCCAATCCTCTATCCTACCCTCTATCCTATCCTCTATCCTATTCTGTATCCTATCCTATCCTCTATCCTATCCTCTATACTATCCTCAATCCTATCCTCTATCCTATCCCCTATCCTATCCTATCCTCTATCTTATCCTATCCTCTATCCTATACAATCCTCTATCCTATCCTATCCTCTATCCTATCCAATCGTCTATCCTATAATTTCCTCTATCCTATCCAATCCTCTATCCTATCCTCTATCCTATCCTATCCTAAATCCTATCCTATCCTCTATCCTACCCCATCCTCTATCGTATCCTATCCTCTATCCTATCCCATCTTCTATCCTATCCTATCCTCTATCCTATCCTCTATCCTATCCTATCCTCTATCCTATCCAATCGTCTATCCTATAATTTCCTCTATCCTATCCAATCCTCTCTCCTGTGGTGGCAATATCACCACGTACGCCAATGCATATATTTCTTCTAAGAATTTCTCTTTCCCTTCTAACTCTGTCACGCTATTATTCTCTATTTCCTGTCTGCTAGTCGCATGCTTGGCAACCGGCCCTTCACGAATTTCCCATGCATCCTTGAGAACGTCGCCAGGGTTCTGGTTTTCGTTAGTCTCGGTCCTTCGCCTACCTCTTAGCTTTCTCTGTTTATGACTCTTTTCCGCTGTCCCTATCGCTGTCACTGTCTTCTCAAGTTTTCCTTTTCTATTCTCTTTTCTTTTTCTCCCCTATCTTTTTGCCTGCTCTAACTCCGTCGTGCTTAAGATTGCAACGAGAGTCGCGAGTCGATAGTAAGCCTCCGAGACGACAACACCAACACTGCACTGACCTTCGCGCTTACCGATATCAGTAATAAATGAAGTGAGGACAGTCTCTGGTATTTTATATCCCCTTACCTACTTCATTGGTGACCCCGACGTGATCGGTTTGTGCGGTTTATGTATTTCAGTGTCAGTGTGCTTAATAATAACAATAACTTTAGACTTTGGTGGTGTAAGTGTACATAGTAACATTTAAGTGACTTAACATTTTTTTTTTTTCCATAGACCTATTTGTGTGTGTAACGCCTCGTGTTATAATAGACATAGTTTAGTGACTTTATATCGAAATAAACCTCAATTATGGAAACGACCGCGCCAGCGATAGCGAAAGTGGGCGTGAGAATACCCGAGTTTTGTCCAGGCGATCCGGAAATGTGGTTCTCGATGGTCGAGAGAAGTTTTGAGGCGTCCGGAATAACCACCGAAGCTACGAAATTCGGTTACGTTTTAGGGGCACTGACCCCCCAGTACGCTACAGAAGTGAGGGATATCATCATCAACCCTCCCCCAACGACCCCTTTCTCAAAATTAAAGGAGGAATTGATTCGTCGGATCGGCGTGTCACAAGACCAAAAGACGAGACGGCTCCTTGAACGCGAAGAGATCGGGGATCGCAAGCCGTCGCAATTCTTGCGACACCTGCGGGGGTTGGCAGGTACGACCGCGCCGGATTCCGTACTGCGCACACTTTGGGTGAGTCGGTTGCCTACCAATATGCAGGTAATATTGGCTACACAAAAGGACACCGAACTAAACAAGGTCGCCGATTTAGCGGACGCCATAGCGGACACGACGACACCGCGAGCGCATATTTGCGATACTGGCCATCCGGGTCCCTCGTCTCACGGTGCGGTAACACCGGTTAATCCGGATACGGAGTTATTATTGAATGCAAGGATGGCACAGATGACGTTGTCCTTACGCCAAGAGATTTCGGAACTGAAGGAGCTGATTTATCAGGATAGAGGACGACAAAGCAGACCCTTTTACCACCGCCGATCGAATTCCCGGAACCGTTCGCCATCGGGTTCACGCGATCGAGGGAGTCGCAGACACAACGAGTATCAGGCACCTCCTGATTACAACGGAAAGTGTTGGTACCATTGGCGTTATGGAGGGAATGCACATAAATGCGTGTCGCCATGCAACTTCAGCGGTTCTGCCGCGGGAAACGACCAGGGAGGACGTTGATGGCGGCCAGCGACCCTTTTCCCCCATCCCGCCGTCTATTTGTTACCGATTACCATACCAAGGTACAATTTTTAATAGACGCGGGCGCCGATCTTTGCGTGTACCCGCGCAAACTATTGCACGGCCCGCGAGAAAGGTCGAGCTACGAACTGACGGCGGCAAACGGAAGCATCATTTACACCTACGGCACCGTAACATTAAATTTACGTTTGGGTCTCCGGCGCGATTTTATTTGGCGGTTCGTAGTGGCAGACGTGTCGAAACCAATAATCGGAGTCGACTTTCTTAATTATTTCGATTTGCTGGTCGACATACGTAACCGCTGCCTGGTCGACAGAACAACGTCGGTTAAGGTTCGGGGAAAATATTCCGATGAGGAGATATCCTCAATAAAGACAGTCTTCGGAAATACGGAATATCATGAGCTTCTGGCTACGATGCCAGAGCTCACCCGGCCTTGCGGAGTGCCGTGCGAAACGACGCATCATACCGTTCACCACATACAAACCACCCCTGGACCACCCGTATCCTGCAAGCCACGGCGGCTTGCCCCGGACCGGCTCAGGGCAGCTAAGGAAGAATTTAAATTAATGATGCATATGGGCATTGCGCGACCGTCGAAGAGCCCATGGTCATCGCCGCTCCACATGGTGCTGAAGAAAGATGGTGAGGCTTGGAGACCCTGTGGCGATTACCGAGCATTAAATGCACGCTCATTACCGGACCGTTACCCCGTACGTCACATAGAAGATTTCGCACAGCAGTTATCTGGTAAACAAATATTTTCCACCATAGACCTGGTCCGCGCTTATAATCAGATTCCCGTCGCTCCTGAAGATGTCAAGAAAACCGCAATAGCTACCCCGTTTGGACTCTTCGAATTCCCCTTTATGTCATTTGGCTTACGTAACGCAGCACAAACTTTTCAAAGATTTATAGATGAAGTTTTACGCGAATTCGATTTTTGTTATGCTTATATAGACGATATTTTAGTAGCGTCAGAATCTCCGGCCGAGCACCTCCATCATTTGAAACTTCTGTTTGGCAAATTAAAGGAATACGGCATAATCATTAACCCCAATAAATGTACGTTCGGAAAAGGAGAGGTAAAATTTTTAGGTTACCGTGTAAATAGCCAAGGCACACAACCTTTGCCTGATAAGGTAGAGGCAATTACAAATTACCCGTTACCGAAAACTGCAAAAGACCTACGACAGTTTCTAGGCATGTTAAATTTCTATCGTCGTTTTATTTCTAACGCCGCTATCAGCCAAGCACCCCTAAACAACCTGTTAGCGGGCAACGTAAAAGGCAAGGCTCCACTGACCTGGACACCTGAGGCGCAACAGGCCTTCGTTGCCTGCAAGGATGCTCTGGCAGGTGCGACCCTTCTTGCACACCCTGAGGTCAATGCCACTCTGGCCATTACCTGCGATGCCTCTGATTTTACCGTGGGAGCTGTGTTACAACAGCATGTCAACAATACGTGGCAACCACTTGCATTCTTCTCCAAGAAATTAGGAACTGCCGAGCAAAAATATTCTGCATACGACCGTGAATTATTATCAATCTATTTGGCAATCAAGCATTTCAGACATATGGTAGAAGGCAGACATTTCAGTATTTTCACAGATCACAAACCTATAACTTTTGCATTCCGACAAAAACCAGACAAATGTTCCCCGCGTCAATTCCGTTACTTAGACTACATTGCACAATTTACAACCGATATTATTCATATTTCCGGAAAAGAAAACGTGGTGGCTGACGCGTTGTCTAGAATTAACGCAGTGTCTTCGTTTATTAATTTTGAGGCATTAGCAGAATCGCAAGCCCACGACCAAGAATTACAGCAATTAATAAATAGTACGTCAGGGTTGCACTTGCGTAAAATATCATTGACCGGTTCACCTGCCGAATTGTACTGCGATACATCTTTAGAAAATATAAGGCCATATATTACTCTCCCTTTCCGACGTGCAGTCTTTGACCAAATACATGGTTTGTCACACCCGGGCATTAATGCGACGGTCAAGCTCATAACACAGCGTTATGTTTGGCCGTCGATTAAAAGCGATATTCGTGCCTGGGCGCGTTGTTGTATACCGTGCCAGAAATCTAAGATAACAAAACACGTAAATTCACCCATTTCTGCTTTTGCTAAACCCTCCGCCCGCTTTGAACATATTCACTTGGATATAGTAATATTACCTGTGTCCGAAGGGTATCGATACTGCCTGACCTGCGTCGACAGGTACACTCGATGGCCGGAGGCGTTTCCGATGACCGATCAGGAGGCCCAGACGGTAGCCCGAACCATTTATGACGGTTGGGTATCGCGTTTTGGGACTCCTTTGCGTATTACGACCGATCAGGGCCGACAATTCGAGTCCAAATTATTTTATGCCCTTAATAACCTGATTGGCTCTAAGCATCTGCGTACTACGGCGTACCACCCGGCAGCGAATGGGATGGTAGAGCGTTTTCACCGACAGCTCAAAGCTGCAATTAAATGTCACCAATCCGAAAAGTGGACCGAAATATTACCGACCGTTTTATTGGGTATTCGTTCGGCATGGAAGGACGACCTCAGTACAACGTCGGCCGAGTTAGTTTATGGCGAACCTTTGAAATTACCGGGAGAGTTTTTATCTACAGGTTCAGCCGAAAATACAGAGGATGTTTCTAATTTCGTTTCTAGATTACGTAATCATTTTGCAAAATTAAACCCAGTTAACGGATCACGACATTCACTAAAAAAATCGTTCATTTTCAAAGATTTACATACAACATCCCACGTTTTTATTCGTACAGATTCAGCTAAAACCATTTTACAACCTCCATATACAGGTCCGTACGCCGTAGTTCGTCGAGATGACAAAAATTGCGTTGTAAATATTAAAGGAAAAGATGTAACCGTATCTATTGACAGATTAAAGCCCGCGTATATTTTAGCGGAAGACAATGTGAACCCTACATCGGTGCATGATGTACCCAGTACTATTATAAATACGCCAACGCATACGCCAGATTTACAAGCGCGTGTCACACGCTCTGGTAGACGTGTACGTTTTCCCGACCGGTTTCAAGCCACTCGGTAGAGTATATGCGTGGGTACGAATTCTTTTTTCTCTCTATCAGTTTTATTCGCAATGTTTTCGTGTTTATCATGATTATGTGTAAAGTTTAGACATAGTATTACATCTAGTGTAACCGTACAGGTTGCATATTGATACACCCCATAGATCGAACGTCGATGTCGACCCCACCATAACGCTCCGTGACGTAACCCACGAGTTCTGACGGAGAAAAGGACCGCGAGATATCGCGACACTTGTCGCAATGCGCACGCATCGATCCCCACTCGATACCGATCGAAGGAGGTCGATGCGTGCCGCAGATAGATCACTCTACATCTGGAAGCGGTTCTAGCCGCACGCGTCTCGCGAAGTGTCCCGTCGGCGAAACACGGTACGCGATCGAGGGGTCAAAACCGACCCGATGGAACAGGCAAACCGACTGTTCTATCCTCGACACGTACGCGCCTCAAACCGAGGAGTCACAGGTGCAAACTGCGCTGTGGCATTGCCGACCATTAAGACGCAGTTTGTGTTCTGTGGAATTATCACGGGTAATTTAAAATTCATAAATCTTTCGTCGTAATCGTGGTACCGAGTGGACACTTCGTCATCGTAATTTTCGTGGTTCTCGTTCGAAATGCCCAGCACTGCTTCGGTGGGATTTGCATGGTCGTGATCATTCTGCCGCTATCAACAAGGAAGACGTTCGGAGGCCACGTATCGTGCTGAAGAGCGTAGTCCTTGGTAGCGTGGCGTGACCTACGGCTTGTTGTGCGTCTCCATCCAGACCACTCGTACGAGTATTCGGACGAGTGTATGGACGGTCTGACAAGTCCACAATCGTGCAGTGCGTCGTACGCATACGGATTGTTCGAACGAACTCACAATTTCCCTTCGGGTCGATTCGATACGACCGAACCTTGCACAATCCTTGTCATTCTGCCGCTACTTACACGGAGATTGCTCGGAGGCCACGCATCATGCTGAAGAGTAAACTTCTTAGTTGCGTGGAGTGCCAGGGGTTTTTAGTGTGTGTCTCCACTTGGGCTATTTGTACGAGAATTCGGCCAAATACTTGGGTGGTCTGACGGGTTCGCCTTCGATCGGTTACGAGGTCGAAACGAGTCGTTCAACCGTTACTGCGTCAGGCACACGGGTCGGATTAGAGCGAGCGGACTGTGCACAATTCTTGTCATTCTGCCGCTACCGATACGGAGATTGCTCGGAGGCCACGTATCGTGCTGAAGAGTAAACTCCTCGGTCGCGTGGAGTGCCAGGGGTTTTTAGTGTGTGTCTCCAACCGGACTACTCGTACGCATTCGCGGCCGAGTGCACGGTTGGTTAGACAGGTCACGAATTCGCATATCGTGAGGCGCGATACGCATTCAAATCGTTAGAATCGTTTATACAAAATAAACCAGGTGTAGAGGCAAAGCGAGCGAACTGCGTGCGTCGTAATACGGCGTACATTGCGTGTTTACGTGTTGCGAGAACTCGGTACGGATTACCGTTACGCGGTATTCAGCGCGTCGTCATAGAGGAATTTATTGCCCCGTACGTCGGGACAGATCACGAGTCGTCCTGTAAACAAATAGCTCATCTCCGAGCATACCGGAGAGATTGCTCGTCAAAACAAAAATAGTTCTTCCAAGAATATACTGCCAATCTTACCAGTAATTTGTCTACAAGCTTTATTTGTCTCGTCCAAACCTCGCCGCTTTCCAGTGCCTGGAGGCACGAATCCATCTCCTTCGCGAATTTACACGCGTAGGGAATTGGGGGTAGTAACCGGCCCCCGTGTCTTAATATAAATAACCCTTGAGTCGTCGGGACAGGGAAAAATCCAATCAACGCAGTCGAAAGAGGAATGAACGGTTATACTAGAGTCTCATATTATGTATCGTGTATGTATTTGTGTGTAATATGTTTTATGAATTTAAGCGGTTATGCGTATGTATATTGTATTTATTCATAGTTATGCTACATTTTGCGTTACATATTTTATGTTATTTTGCATTGTATTCGACAATTATGGTATTCAGTGTAGTTGCGTTATTAACTTTTTCGTAATTGTTTCAATTACTGGCAGGGGGTTACTGTGGTGGCAATATCACCACGTACGCCAATGCATATATTTCATCTAAGAATTTCTCTTTCCCTTCTAACTCTGTCACGCTATTATTCTCTATTTCCTGTCTGCTAGTCGCATGCTTGGTAACCGGCCCTTCACGAATTTCCCATGCATCCTTGAGAACGTCGCCAGGGTTCTGGTTTTCGTTAGTCTCGGTCCTTCGCCTACCTCTTAACTTTCTCTGTTTATGACTCTTTTCCGCTGTCCCTATCGCTGTCACTGTCTTCTCAAGTTTTCCTTTTCTATTCTCTTTTCTTTTTCTCCCCTATCTTTTTGCCTGCTCTAACTCCGTCGTGCTTAAGATTGCAACGAGAGTCGCGAGTCGATAGTAAGCCTCCGAGACGACAACACCAACACTGCACTGACCTTCGCGCTTACCGATATCAGTAATAAATGAAGTGAAGACAGTCTCTGGTATTTTATATCCCCTTACCTACTTCACTCCTATCCTCTAACCTATCCTATTCCCTATCCTATCCTATCCTCTATCCTGTCGTATTCTCTATCCTATACAATCCTCTTTCCTATCCCATCCTCAAACGTATCCTATCCTCTATTCTATCCTATCCTATATCCTATAATATCCTCAATCCTATCCAATCCTCTATCCTATCCTCTATCCTATCCTATCCTCAATCCTATCATATCCTCTATCCTATCCTATCCTCTATCCTGTCGTATTGTCTGTCCTATCCTATCCTCTATCCAATCCTATCCTATTCTCTATCCTATACTATCCTCTAACCTATCCTATACTATATCCTATAATATCCTCTATCCTATCCCATCCTCTAACGTATCCTATCCCCTATCCTATCCTATCCTCTATCCTGTCGTATCCTCTGTCCTATCCTATCCTCTATCCTATCCTATCCTCTATCCTATCGTATCCTCTATCCTGTCGTATTCTCTATCCTATACTATCCTCAATCCTAACCTATCCCCTATCCTATCCTATCCTCTATCCTGTCGTATTCTCTATCCTATACTATCCTCTTACCTATCCTATCCTCTACCCTATTCTATCCTCTATCCTATCGCATCCTCTATCCTATCACATCCTCTATCCTATCCTATCTTCTATCCTACAATATCCCCTATCCTATCGTATCCTCTATCCTGTCGTATTGTCTGTCCTATCCTATCCTCTATCCTATCCTATCCTATTCTCTATCCTATACTATCCTCTATCCTATCGTATCCTCTTTCCTATCCCATCCTCAAACGTATCCTATCCTCTATTCTATCCTATCCTATATCCTATAATATCCTCCATCCTATGCAATCCTCTATCCTATCCTCTATCCTATCCTCTATCCTATCCTCTATCCAATCCTCTATCCTATCCTATCATCTATCCTATCGTATCCTCTTTCCTATCCCATCCTCAAACGTATCCTATCCTCTATCCTATCCTATCCTATATCCTATAATATCCTCTATCCTATCCCATCCTCTAACGTATCCTATCCCCTATCCTATCCTATCCTCTATCCTGTCGTATCCTCTGCTCTATCCTATCCTCTATCCTGTCGTATCGTCTGTCCTATCCTATCCTCTATCCTATCCTCTATCCTATCCAATCCTCTATCCCATCCTATCGTCTATCCTATAATATCCTCTATCCTACCCAATCCTCTATCCTTTCCTCTATCCAATCCTCTATCCTATCCTCTATCATATCCACTCCTCTATCTTATTCTATCCTATATCCTATCCTCTATCCTATCCTATACTCTATCCTTTCCTGTCCTCTATCCTACCCTATTCTCTATCCTATACTTTCCTATATCCTATCCTATCCAATAACCTATTATATCCTCTATCCTATCCTATCCTCTATCCTATATTATCCTCTATCCTATTATATCCTGTATCCTATCCTATCCTCTATCCTATATTATCCTCTATCCTATCCTGTCCTCTATCCTACCCTATCCTCTATCCTATCCTATCCTCTATTCTATCCTATCCTCTATCCTATAATATCCCCTATTCTATCCAATCCTCTATCCTATCCAATCCTCTATCCTATCCTATCCTCTATCCAATCCTATCCTCAATCCTATCCTTTCCTCAATCCTGTCCTATCCTCTATCCCATCCTATCCTCTATAATATCGTATACTCTATCATATCCTATCCTCTATCCTATAATATCATGTATCCTATCCTATTCTCTATTCTATCCTGTCCTCTATCCTATCTTATCCTCTATCCTATCCTATCCTCTATCCTATCCTATCCTCTATCCAATCCCATCCTCTATCGTATCCAATCCTCTATCCTATCCTATCCTCTATTCTATCATATCCTCTGTCCTATAGTATCCTCTATCCTATCCTCTATCCTATCCTCTATACTATGCTTTCCTCTTTCCTATAATATCCTCTATCCTATCCTATCCTCTTTGCTATGCTATCCTCTATTATATCCTATCCTGTATCCTATCCTATCCTCTATCCAATCCCATCATCTATCGTATCCAATCCTCTATCCTATCCTATCCTCTATCCTATCATATCCTCTGTCCTATAGTGTCCTCTATCCTATCCTCTATCCTATCCTCTATACTATCCTTTCCTCTTTCCTATAATATCCTCTATCCTATCCTATCCTCTATCGTATAATATCCTCTATCCTATCCTATCCTCTATCTTATCCTATCCTCTATCCTACCCTATCCTCTATCCTCTAACCTATCCTACCCTCTATCCTATCCTATCCTCTCTCCTATCCCATCCTCTATCCTATCGTATCCTCTACCCTATCCCATCCTGTATCCTATAATATCGTCTATCCTATAATATCCTCTATCCTACCCAATCCTCTATCCTTTCCTCTATCCAATCCTCTATCCTATCCTCTATCATATCCACTCCTCTATCTTATCCTATCCTATATCCTATCCTCTATCCTATCCTATACTCTATCCTTTCCTGTCCTCTATCCTACCCTATTCTCTATCCTATACTTTCCTATATCCTATCCTATCCAATATCCTATTATATCCTTTATCCTATCCTATCCTCTATCCTATATTATCCTCTATCCTATTATATCCTCTATCCTATCCTATCCTCTATCCTATATTATCCTCTATCCTATCCTGTCCTCTATCCTACCCTATCCTCTATCCTATCCTATCCTCTATTCTATCCTATCCTCTATCCTATAATATCCCCTATTCTATCCAATCCTCTATCCTATCCAATCCTCTATCCTATCCTATCCTCTATCCAATCCTATCCTCAATCCTATCCTTTCCTCAATCCTGCCCTATCCTCTATCCCATCCTATCCTCTATAATATCGTATACTCTATCATATCCTATCCTCTATCCTATAATATCATGTATCCTATCCTATTCTCTATTCGATCCTGTCCTCTATCCTATCTTATCCTCTATCCTATCCTATCCTCTATCCTATCCTATCCTCTTTCCTATCCTATCCACTATCGTATACAATCCTCTATCCTATACAATCCCCTATACTATCCTCTATCCTATCCTATCCTCTATCCTAGCCAATCCCCTATCCTATCCTCTATCCTATCCTATCCTCTATCGTTTCCTATCCTCTTTCCTATCCAATCCCATATCCTATCCTCTATCCTATCATATTCTCTATCCTATCCTATCCTCAATCCTATCCTATCCTCTATCCTATCCTACCGCCCATAATATCGTATCATCTATCCTATCCTATTCTCTATCCTATCCTATCCTCTATCTTATCCTATCCTCTATCCTATACTATCCTCCATCCTATCCTATCCTCTATCGTATCATATGCTCTATCCTATCCTATCCTCCATCCTATCCTATCCTCCATCCGATCCAATCCCCTATCCTACCCTCTATCCTACCCTATCCTCTACAATATCGTATCCTCTATCATATCCTATCCTCTATCCTATAATATCCTCTATCCTACCCAATCTTCTATCCTATAATATCCTCTATCCTATCCAATCCTCTATCCTATCCTATCCTCTTTCCTATCCAATCCACTATCCTATCCAATCCTCTATCCTATCCTCTATCCTATCATCCAACCTATCATATCCACTATCCTATCCTGTCCTCTAACCTATCCTATCCTCTATCTTATCCTATCCTCTATCCTATCATCCACCCTATCCTATCCACTATCCTATCCTGTCCTCTATTCTATCCTGCCGCCTATAATATCGTATCATCTATCCTATCCTATTCTCTATCCTATCCAATCCTCTAACCTATCATATCCTCTATTCTATCCAATCCCCTATCAAATCATCTATCCTATCCTATCCTCTATCCTATCCAATCCCCTATCCTATCCTCTATACCGTCCTATCCTCAATCCTATCCTATACTGTACTATATCCTATCCTCTATCCTATCCTCTATAATATCGTATACTCTATCATATCCTATCCTCTATCCTATAATATCATGTATCCTATCCTATTCTCTATTCTATCCTGTCCTCTATCCTATCTTATCCTCTATCCTATCCTATCCTCTATCCTATCCTATCCTCCATCCTGGCCAATCTCCTATCCTATCCTCTATCCTATCCTACCCTCTATCGTTTCCTATCCTCTTTCCTATCCAATCCCATATCCTATCCTCTATCCTATCCTATCCTCTATCCTATCCCATCCCCTAGCCTATCCTCTATCCTATACTGTCCTCTATCCTATCCTATCCTCTATCCTATCCAATCCTCTATCCTATCCAATCCCCTATCCTATCCTCTATCCTATCCTATCCTCAATCCTAGCCTATCCTCTATTTTATCCTACCACCTATAATATCGTATCATCTATCCCATCCTATTCTCTATCCTATCCAATCCTCTAATCTATCAGATCCTCTATTCTATCCAATCCCCTATCAGATCCGCTATCCTATCCTATCCTCTATCCTATCCTCTCCTCTATCCTACCCTATCCACTATCCTATCCTATCCTCTATCCTATCCAATCCCCTATCCTATCCTCTATCCTATCCTATCCTCAATCCTAGCCTATCCTCTATTTAACCTACCGCCTATAATATCGTATCATCTATCCCATCCTATTCTCTATCCTATCCAATCCTCTAATCTATCATATCCTCTATTCTATCCAATCCCCTATCAGATCCGCTATCCTATCCTATCCTCTATCCTAACCTGTCCTCTCTCCTATCCTATCCTCTATCCTAACCTGTCCTCTATCATATCTTATCATACATCGTATCCTATCCTCTATCCTATCATATTCTCTATCCAATCCTATCCTTTCCTCAATCCTATCCTATCCTCTATCCCATCCTATCCTCTATAATATCATATACTCTATCATATCCTATCCTCTATCCTATATTATCCTCTATCCTATCCTATCCTCTATCCTAGCCAATCCCCTATCCTATCCTCTATCCAATCCTGTCCTCTATCCTATCATATCGCCTAGAATATCGTATCCTCTATCCTATCCTATCCTCTTTGCTATGCTATCATCTATCCTATCCTATCCTCTATCCTATCCAATCCCCAATCGTATCCTCTATAATATCCTATCCTCTATCCTATCCTATCCTATCTTCTATCCTATCCTATCCTCTATCCTATGCTATCCTCTATCCTATCCTATGCTCTATCCTATCCTATCCTCTATCCTATCCTATCCTATCCTATCCTCTATCCTATCCTATCATCTATCCTATCCTATCCTCTATCCTATCCTATCCTCTATCCTATCCTATCCTCTATCCTATCCTATCCTCTATCCTATCCTATCCTCTATCCTATCCTATCCTCTATCCTATCCTATCCTCTATCCTATCCTCTATCCTATCCTCTATCCTATCCTCTATCCTATCCTATCCTCTATCCTATCCTCTATCCTATCCTATCCTATATCCTATGCTATCCTCTATCCTATCCTATCCTCTGTTCTATCCTATCCTCTATCCTATCCTATCCTCTATCCTATCCCATCCTCTATCTTATCCTCTATCCTATCCTCTATCCTATCCTCTATCCTATCCTCTATCCTATCCTCTATCCTATCCTCTATCCTATCCTCTATCCTATCCTCTATCCTATCCTCTATCCTATCCTCTATCCTATCCTCTATCCTATCCTCTATCCTATCCTCTATCCTATCCTATCCTCTATCCAATCCTATCCTCAATCCTATCCTTTCCTCAATCATATCCTATCCTCTATCCCATCCTATCCACTATAATATCGTATACTCTATCATATCCTATCCTCTACCCTATAATAACATGTATCCTATCCTATTCTCTATTCTATCCTATCCTCTATCCTATCCAATTACCTATCCTATCCTCTATCCTATCCCATCCTCTATCCTACCCTATCCTCTATAATATCGAATACTCTATCATATTCCATCTTCTATCCTATAATATCATCTAACCTATTCTATCCCCTATCCCATCCTCTATCCTATCCTATCCTTTATACTATCCTATCCTATAGTGTATAATATGCTATCCTCTATCCTATAATATCATATATCCTATCATTTTCTCTATCCTATCCTATCATCTATCGTATCCTATCCTCTATTCTATCCTATCCTCTATCCTACCCAATCCCCAATCGTATCCTCTATCCTATCCTATCCTCTATCCTATCCTATCCTCTATCCTATCCTATCTTCTATCCTATCCTATCCGCTATCGTATCCCATCCTCTATCCTATCCTGTCCTCTATCATATCCTATCCTCTATCCTATCCTATCCTCTATCCTATCCTATCCTCTATCGTATCCTATCCCCTATCCTGTCCTATCCTCAATCCTATCCTATCCTCTATACTTTCCTATCCTCTATCCTATCCTATCCTCTATCCTATCCTATCATTTGTCCTATCCGATCCTCTATCCTATCCTATCCTCTATCCTATCCCATCCTCTATCCTATCCTATCCTCAATCCTATCCTATGCTCCATCCTATCCTATCCTCTATCCTATCCTATCCTCTATCCTATCCTATCCTCTATCTTATCCTATCCTCTATCCCATCCTGTCCTCCATCTTATCCTATCCTCTATCCCATCCTATCCTCCATCCTCACCTATCCTCTATCCAATCCCATCCTCTATCCTATTCTACCCTCTAACGAAACCTATCCTCTATGATATCCTATCCTCAATCCAATCCCATCCTCTATCCAATACTATCCTCTATCCAATCCTATCCTCTATCGTATCCTATCCTTTATCCCATCCTATCCTCTATCCTATTCTATCCTCTATCCTATCCTATCCTCTATCCTATCCTACCATCTATCCTATCCTATCCTCTATCCCATCAAATCCTCTATCCTATCCTATCCTCTATTATATCCTATCCTCTATTCAATCCTATCCTCTATCCTATACTATCCTCTATCCTATCCTATCCTCTATCCAATCCTATCCTCTATCCTATCCCATCCTCTATCGTTTCCTATCCTCTATCCTATCCTATTCCTCTATCCTATGCTACCCTCTATCCTATCCTATCCTCTATCCTATCCTATACTCTATCCTAACCTATCCTCTATCGTATCCTATCCCCTATCCTATCCTATCCTCAATCCTATCCTCTATCCTATCCTATCCTCTATCCTATCCTATCCGCTATCCTATCCTATCCTCTATCCTATCCTATCCTCTATCCTATCCCATCCTCTATCCTATCCTATCTTCTATCTTATCATATCCTCTATCCCATCCTATCCTCCATCCTATCCTATCCCTTATCCTATACTATCCTCTATCCTATCCTATCCTCTACCGTATCCTACCATCTATCCAGTCCTATCTTCTATCACATCCTATCCATTGTCCTTTCCTATCCTCTATCCAATACTATCCTCCATCCTATCCTATCCTCTATCGTATCCTGTCCTCTATCCTACCCTACCATCTATCCTATCCTATCCTCTATCCCATCCTATGCTCTATCCTATCCTATCCTCGATACTATCCTATCCTCTATCCAATCCTGTCCTCTATCCTATCCTATCCTCTATCCTATCCTATCCTCTATCTAATCCTATCCTCTATCCTATCCTATCCTCAGTGTTATCCTATCCTCTATCTCATCCTATCCTCGATCCTACCCTATCCTCTATCCTATCCTATCCTCTATCGTATCCTATCCCCTATCCTATCCTATCCTCAATCCTATCCTATCCTCCATCCTATCCTATCCTCTATCCTATCCTATCCTCTATCCTACCCTATCCTCTATCTTATCCTATCCTCTATCCCATCCTGTCCTCCATCTTATCCTATCCTCTATCCCATCCTATCCTCCATCCTCACCTATCCTCTATCCAATCCTATCCTCTATCCTATTCTACCCTCTATCGAAACCTATCCTCTATGATATCCTATCCTCTATCCAATCCTATCCTCTATCCAATCCTATCCTCTATCCAATCCTATCCTCTATCGTATCCTATCCTTTATCCAATCCTGTCCTCTATCCTATCCCATCCTCTATCGTATCCTATCCTCTATCTAATCCTATCCTCTGTCCTATCCTATCCTCTATCCTATCCCATCCTCAGTCTTATCCTATCCTCTATCCCATCCTATCCTCCATCTTATCCTACCCTCTATCCTATCCTATCCTGTATCTCATCCTATCCTCTATACCAACCTATCCTCGATCCTATCCTATCCTCTATCCTATCCTATCCTCTATCGTATCCTATCCCCCATCCTATCCTATCCTCAATCCTATCCTATCCTCCATCCTATCCTATCCTCTATCCTATCCTATTCTCTATCCTTTCCTATTCTCTATCTTATCCTATCCTCTATCCCATCCTGTCCTCCATCTTACCCTATCCTCTATCCCATCCTATCCTCCATCCTCACCTATCCTCTATCCAATCCTATCCTCTATCCTATTCTACCCTCTATCGAAACCTATCCTCTATGATATCCTATCCTCTATCCAATCCTATCCTCTATCCAATCCTATCCTCTATCCAATCCTATCCTCTATCGTATCCTATCCTTTATCCTATCCTATCCTCTATCCTATTCTATCATCTATCGTATCCTATCCTCTATTCTATCCTATCCTCTATCCTACCCAATCCCCAATCGTATCCTCTATCCTATCCTATCCTCTATCCTATCCTATCCTCTTTGATATCCTATCTTCTATCCTATCCTATCCGCTATCGTATCCCATCCTCTATCCTATCCTGTCCTCTATCATATCCTAACCTCTATCCTATCCTATCCTCTATCCTATCCTATCCTCTATCTCATCCTATCCTCTATTCCATCCTATCCTCAATCCAATCCCATCCTCTATCCAATCCTATCCTCTATCCAATCCTATCCTCTATCGTATCCTATCCTTTATCCTATCCTATCCTCTATCCTGTAACCGTGTCGGTTACATACACATATACCGCACGTATCGGTCGGCGATACGACCCCACCACCGTACCATACTACGTTGTTCGCGAGTCCGGAGATAGTGAGGGATCGCGAGATATCGCGATCCTTGTCGAGTTGCGCACGCATCGATCCCCACTCGATAATGATCGAAGGAGGTCGATGCGAGCCAGCGATCGAGCACTCTACGTCTGGAAGCGGTCCGAGAAACACGCGTTTACGAATTGTGTCTGTTCGACGAAACACGGTACCCGTTCGAGGAGTCAAACCGACTCGGCAGAGCAAGGCAAACCGTCCTTCCTGCTCTCAACGCGTACGCGCCTCAAACCGAGGAGTCACGAGCGCAAACCGCGCCGTGGCACTGTCGAAACGTTTTATATAAAGCTCCGTGACTCTCGGACGTGACCGCGTAGTAGTCAAACGAAATTACATAATTTTCACTCGCCTAAAGATTGATCGAGAAATGTTTAATTATCAATTCCGAGGTGAAGCATTACTAGTGTCAGTGTAGATTACTTGCAGCGAGCAAGTCGCGAGTACTATTTAGGAGCGACGGCGAGTGGAAGGCGCCGTGTGTCGGTACGACACGATTTTGTAAAATTTAGAGAACTGCGTCGCGCAGAGATAGAAACGCGTCGCGAAGCGTGCGATTATCGCGTCGAACAGACACAGTAGATTCACTTCGTCCTTCAAGTATAAATATTAGTATGGGGTACGTATAAGTATCGTTTCAAAGATACAGTACGTACTATACGGGTCGAAGCGAGACAGTCAATCATCGCATGATCGCGGTGGTTCTTCCGAAACCTCAACAGAGCATACTCTGAGGCTACGAAACGTACCAAAGGGTAAACTCCTGGGTTCCGAGGGACTGCCGAGGTTTTCTGTGAGTCTCGTCTGGATCGAGACTATTTCACTTCGCACAATCAGGGTTCTTCTGCCGTGACCTTAATCGAGGGTACTCCGAGGCCACGCACCGTGCCAGAGGGTACTCTTCTGGGTCCCGTGGAATTACCGAGGTTTGGTGTGGGTCTCGACCAGATTCGAGGCGATTGTACTTCGTACGATCGCGGCTACTCTGTCGTGACCTTATCAGAGCTTGCTCCGAGGCCACGTATCGTGCCGAAGGGTAGACTCCTGGGTCCCGTCGAGCGACCGAGGTTTAGTGCGAGTCTCCCCCGAATCGGTACGAAAGAGCATCGCACGATCCCGAGTGTTCTGTCGTGACCTTTGTCCGAGATCACTCTGAGGCCACGTATCGTGCCAAAGGGTGAACTTATAGGTCCCGTGGAATAATCGAGGTTTAGTGCACGTCTCTACAGAATCGAGACGATCGCGCCTTGCACGATCGAGGACACTCTGCCGTGACCAATATCCGAGAACACTCCGAGGCCATGTATCATGCCAAAGGGTAGACTCGTGCGTCCCGTGGAGTGACCAAGGTTTAGTGTGCGTCTCCACTCAGGCCACTTGTCCGAACATCGTCCAGGTGCCTGGTTGGTCTGACAGGTACGACGTCGTTCGATCGCGGATTTCGGGTCAGATAGGAGCGATCGGACTTTGCACGGTCACTGACATTCTGCCGCCGCCTCGCCCGAGACTGCTTAGAGGCCACGATTACGTGCCGAAGAGCAGAATCATTGGAAGCGTGGAGTGACGGCGATTTCGTGTTTGTCTCCATCCCGATCACTCGTACGATTATCCGGCCGAGTGTAGGGACGGTCAGACGGGTCACGAACTGCTTGTCGCGGGGCGCGATCCGTGCTGAGTGATTTTCTAAACCGATTCCGAAAACCGGGCGTAGAGTCGAGCGAGCGTACCGCGAGCGTTTTTCACGCGTTCATAATACTTTGTTTATGTGTCGCGAGCCGTCGGCACGGGAGGCCGACCTATTGTTCCACACGGTACCTGGAATTAACTGTATCCAAACATACACGACGGTTCTTACGAGAATATATCATCTTTTGTTACCTTATCTGGGCTACGAATATCTCATTTAACTCGACCATACCTCGCCGCTTTCCAGTGCCTGGAGGCACGAATCCATTCCTGCTCGCAAACGTGCAGGCTTCGAGAAATTAGGGTAGTAACCGGCCCTGCGAGACGGTTAGGGATAGTCTCGAGACGCGAAGTAGAGATACGAGTAACAGCGTACGCGAATCGGTAGAAACGGTAGGAAAGAACGGTTACAATCCTATTCTATCCTCTATCCTATCAAATCCTCTATCCTATCCTACCATCTATCCTATCCTATCCTCTATCCCATCAAATCCTCTATCCTATCCTACCATCTATCCTATCCTATCCTCTATCCCATCCTATACTCTATCCTATCCTATCCTCTATCCTATCCTATCCTCTATTCAATCCTATCCTCTATCCTATCCTATCCTCTATCCTATCCAATCCTCTATCCTATCCTATCCTCTATCCTATCCTATCCTCTATCCTTTCCTATCCGCTATCCTATCCTATCCTCTATCCTATCCTATCATTTATCCTATCCGATCCTCTATCCTATCCTATCCTCTATCCTATCCTATCCTCTATCCTATCCTATCCTTTATACTATCCTATCCTATAGTGTATAATATGCTATCCTCTATCCTATAATATCATATATCCTATCCTATTCTCTATCCTATCCTATCATCTATCGTATCCTATCCTCTATTCTATCCTATCCTCTATCCTACCCAATCCCCAATCGTATCCTCTATCCTATCCTATCCTCTATCCTATCCTATCCTCTATCCTATCCTATCTTCTATCCTATCCTATCCGCTATCGTATCCCATCCTCTATCCTATCCTGTCCTCTATCATATCCTATCCTCTATCCTATCCTATCCTCTATCCTATCCTATCCTCTATCTCATCCTATCCTCTATTCCATCCTATCCTCGATCCTATCCTATCCTCTATCCTATCCTATCCTCTATCGTATCCTAACCTCTATCTCATCCTATCCTCTATTCCATCCTATCCTCGATCCTATCCTATCCTCTATACTTTCCTATCCTCTATCCTATCCTATCCTCTATCCTATCCTCTCATTTATCCTATCCGATCCTCTATCCTATCCTATCCTCTATCCTATCCTATCCTGTATCCTATCCTATCCTATCTTCTATCCTATCCTATCCTCAATCCTATGCTATCCTCTATAATATCCTATGCTCTATCCTATCCTATCCTCTATCCTATCCTATCCTATCCTATCCTATCCTATCCTCTATCCTATCCGATCCTCTATCCTATCCTCTATCCTATCCTATCCTCTATCCTATCCTCTATCCTATCCTATCCTATATCCTATGCTATCCTCTATCCTATCCTATCCTCTGTTCTATCCTATCCTCTATCCTATCCTATCCTCTATCCTATCCTATCCTCTATCCTATCCTATCCTCTATCCTATCCTCTATCCTATCCTCTATCCTATCCTCTATCCTATCCTCTATCCTATCCTCTATCCTATCCTCTATCCTATCCTCTATCCTATCCTCTATCCTATCCTCTATCCTATCCTATCCTCTATCCAATCCTATCCTCAATCCTATCCTTTCCTCAATCATATCCTATCCTCTATCCCATCCTATCCACTATAATATCGTATACTCTATCATATCCTATCCTCTATCCTATAATAACATGTATCCTGTCCTATTCTCTATTCTATCCTATCCACTATAATATCGTATACTCTATCATATCCTATCCTCTATCCTATAATAACATGTATCCTATCCTATTCTCTATTCTATCCTATCCTCTATCCTATCCAATTACCTATCCTATCCTCTATCCTATCCCATCCTCTATCCTTCCCTATCCTCTATAATATCGAATACTCTATCATATTCTATCTTCTATCCTATAATATCATCTATCCTATTCTATCCCCTATCCCATCCTCTATCCTATCCTATCCTTTATACTATCCTATCCTATAGTGTATAATATGCTATCCTCTATCCTATAATATCATATATCCTATCCTATTCTCTATCCTATCCTATCATCTATCGTATCCTATCCTCTATTCTATCCTATCCTCTATCCTACCCAATCCCCAATCGTATCCTCTATCCTATCCTATCCTCTATCCTATCCTATCTTCTATCCTATCCTATCCGCTATCGTATCCCATCCTCTATCCTATCCTGTCCTCTGTCATATCCTATCCTCTATCCTATCCTATCCTCTATCCTATCCTAACCTCTATCTCATCCTATCCTCTATTCCATCCTATCCTCGATCCTATCCTATCCTCTATCCTATCCTATCCTCTATCGTATCCTATCCCCTATCCTGTCCTATCCTCAATCCTATCCTATCCTCTATACTTTCCTATCCTCTATCCTATCCTATCCTCTATCCTATCCTATCATTTATCCTATCCGATCCTCTATCCTATCCTATCCTCTATCCTATCCTATCCTCTATCCTATCCTATCCTCTATCCTATCCTATCTTCTATCCTATCCTATCCGCTATCGTATCCCATCATCTATCCTATCCTGTCCTCTGTCATATCATATCCTCTATCCCATCCTATCCTCCATCCTATCCTATCCTCTATCCTATCCTATCCTCGATACTATCCTATCCTCTATCCAATCCTGTCCTCTATCCTATCCTATCATCTATCCTATCCTATCCTCGATCCTATCCTATCCTCATTCTTATCCAATCCTCTATCCCATCCTATCCTCCATCTTATCCTACCCTCTATCCTATCCTATCCTGTATCTCATCCTATCCTCTATACCATCCTATCCTCGATCCTATCCTATCCTCTATCCTATCCTATCCTCTATCGTATCCTATCCTCTATCCTATCCTATCCTATATCCTATGCTATCCTCTATCCTATCCTATCCTCTGTTCTATCCTATCCTCTATCCTATCCTATCCTCTATCCTATCCTATCCTCTATCCTATCCTATCCTCTATCCTATCCTCTATTCTATCCTCTATCCTATCCTCTATCCTATCCTCTATCCTATCCTCTATCCTATCCTCTATCCTATCCTATATCCTATCCTCTATCCTATCCTCTATCCTATCCTCTATCCTATCCTATCCTCTATCCAATCCTATCCTCAATCCTATCCTTTCCTCAATCATATCCTATCCTCTATCCCATCCTATCCACTATAATATCGTATACTCTATCATATCCTATCCTCTATCCTATAATAACATGTATCCTATCCTATTCTCTATTCTATCCTATCCTCTATCCTATCCAATTACCTATCCTATCCTCTATCCTATCCCATCCTCTATCCTTCCCTATCCTCTATAATATCGAATACTCTATCATATTCTATCTTCTATCCTATAATATCATCTATCCTATTCTATCCCCTATCCCATCCTCTATCCTATCCTATCCTTTATACTATCCTATCCTATAGTGTATAATATGCTATCCTCTATCCTATAATATCATATATCCTATAGTATTCTCTATCCTATCCTATCATCTATCGTATCCTATCCTCTATTCTATCCTATCCTCTATCCTACCCAATCCCCAACCGTATCCTCTATCCTATCCTATCCTCTATCCTATCCTATCCTCTATCCTATCCTAACCTCTATCTCATCCTATCCTCTATTCCATCCTATCCTCGATCCTATCCTATCCTCTATCCTATCCTATCCTCTATCGTATCCTATCCCCTATCCTGTCCTATCCTCAATCCTATCCTATCCTCTATACTTTCCTATCCTCTATCCTATCCTATCCTCTATCCTATCCTATCATTTATCCTATCCGATCCTCTATCCTATCCTATCCTCTATCCTATCCTATCCTCGATCCTATCCTATCCTCTATACTTTCCTATCCTCTATCCTATCCTATCCTCTATCCTATCCTCTCATTTATCCTATCCGATCCTCTATCCTATCCTATCCTCTATCCTATCCTATCCTGTATCCTATCCTATCCTATCTTCTATCCTATCCTATCCTCAATCCTATGCTATCCTCTATAATATCCTATGCTCTATCCTATCCTATCCTCTATCCTATCCTATCCTATCCTATCCTATCCTATCCTCTATCCTATCCTATCCTCTATCCTATCCTCTATCCTATCCTATCCTCTATCCTATCCTCTATCCTATTCTATCCTATATCCTATGCTATCCTCTATCCTATCCTATCCTCTGTTCTATCCTATCCTCTATCCTATCCTATCCTCTATCCTATCCTATCCTCTATCCTATCCTATCCTCTATCCTATCCTATCCTCTATCCTATCCTCTATCCTATCCTCTATCCTATCCTCTATCCTATCCTCTATCCTATCCTATCCTCTATCCAATCCTATCCTCAATCCTATCCTTTCCTCAATCATATCCTATCCTCTATCCCATCCTATCCACTATAATATCGAATACTCTATCATATTCTATCTTCTATCCTATAATATCATCTATCCTATTCTATCCCCTATCCCATCCTCTATCCTATCCTATCCTTTATACTATCCTATCCTATAGTGTATAATATGCTATCCTCTATCCTATAATATCATATATCCTATCCTATTCTCTATCCTATCCTATCATCTATCGTATCCTATCCTCTATTCTATCCTATCCTCTATCCTACCCAATCCCCAATCGTATCCTCTATCCTATCCTATCCTCTATCCTATCCTATCCTCTATCCTATCCTATCATCTATCCTATCCTATCCGCTATCGTATCCCATCCTCTATCCTATCCTGTCCTCTGTCATATCCTATCCTCTATCCTATCCTATCCTCTATCCTATCCTAACCTCTATCTCATCCTATCCTCTATTCCATCCTATCCTCGATCCTATCCTATCCTCTATCCTATCCTATCCTCTATCGTATCCTATCCCCTATCCTGTCCTATCCTCAATCCTATCCTATCCTCTATACTTTCCTATCCTCTATCCTATCCTATCCTCTATCCTATCCTATCATTTATCCTATCCGATCCTCTATCCTATCCTATCCTCTATCCTATCCTATCCTCTATCCTATCCTATCCTCTATCCTATCCTATCTTCTATCCTATCCTATCCGCTATCGTATCCCATCCTCTATCCTATCCTGTCCTCTGTCATATCATATCCTCTATCCCATCCTATCCTCCATCCTATCCTATCCTCTATCCTATCCTATCCTCTATCCTATCCTATCCTCTATCGTATCCTATCCTCTATCCTATCCTATCCTATATCCTATGCTATCCTCGATCCTATCCTATCCTCATTCTTATCCAATCCTCTATCCCATCCTATCCTCCATCTTATCCTACCCTCTATCCTATCCTATCCTGTATCTCATCCTATCCTCTATACCATCCTATCCTCGATCCTATCCTATCCTCTATCCTATCCTATCCTCTATCGTATCCTATCCTCTATCCTATCCTATCCTATATCCTATGCTATCCTCTATCCTATCCTATCCTCTGTTCTATCCTATCCTCTATCCTATCCTATCCTCTATCCTATCCTATCCTCTATTCTATCCTATCCTCTATCCTATCCTCTATTCTATCCTCTATCCTATCCTCTATCCTATCCTCTATCCTATCCTCTATCCTATCCTCTATCCTATCCTCTATCCTATCCTCTATCCTATCCTCTATCCTATCCTATCCTCTATCCAATCCTATCCTCAATCCTATCCTTTCCTCAATCATATCCTATCCTCTATCCCATCCTATCCACTATAATATCGTATACTCTATCATATCCTATCCTCTATCCTATCCTATCCTCTATCCTATCCTATCCTGTATCTTATCCTATCCTCTATCCCATCCTGTCCTCCATCTTATCCTATCCTCTATCCCATCCTATCCTCCATGCTCACCTATCCTCTATCCAATCCTATCCTCTATCCTGTTCTATCCTCGATCCTATCCTATCCTCTATCCTATCCTACCATCTATCCTATCCTATCCTCTATCCCATCCTATCCTCTATCCTATCCTATCCTCTATCCTATCCTATCCTCTATCCTATCCTATCCTCTATCCTATCCTATCCTCTATCCAATCCTATCCTCTATCCTATCCTATCCTGTATCCTATCCTATTCCTCTGTCCTATGCTACCCTCTATCCTATCCTATTCTCTATCCTATCCTATACTCTATCCTATCCTATCCTCTATCCTATCCTATCTTCTATCTTATCATATCCTCTATCCCATCCTATCCTCCATCCTATCCTATCCTCTATCCTATACTATCCTCTATCCTATACTATCCTCTATCGTATCCTATCCTCTATCCTATACAATCCGCTGTCCAATCCTATCCTCTATTCTATTCTAGCCTCTATCCTATCCTATCGTCTAACCTTTCCTATCTTCTATACTCTCCTCTATCGTATCCTATCCTCTATCGTAACCTACCATCTATCCTATCCTATCCTCTATCCCATCCTATCCGCTATCGTATCCCATCCTCTATCCTATGCTATCCTCTATCATATCCTATCCTGTATCCTATCCTATCCTCTATCTCATCCTATCCTCTATTCCATCCTATCCTCTATTCCATCCTATCCTCCATCCTATCCTATCCACTATCCTATTCTACCCTCTATCAAATCTTATCCTGTATCCTATCCTATCCTCTATCCTATCATATCGTCTATCCTATCCTATCCGCTATCCTATCCTATCCTCTATCCTATCCTATCCTCTATCCTATCCTATCCTCTATCCTATCCTATCTTCTATCTTATCATATCCTCTATCCCATCCTATCCTCCATCCTATCCTATCCTCTATCCTATACTATCCTCTATCCTAACCTATCCTCTACCGTATCCTACCATCTATACTACCATCTGTCCTATCTTCTATCACATCCTATCCACTGTGCTTTCCTACCCTCTATCTTATCCTATCCTCTATCCAATACTATCCTCCATCCTATCCTATCCTCTATCGTATCCTATCCTCTATCCAATCCTATCCTCTATCGTATCCTATCCTTTATCCTATCCTATCCTCTATCCTATTCTATCCTCTATCGCATCGTATCCTCTATCCTAACATATCCTCTACCGTATCCTACCATCTATCCTACCATCTGTCCTATCTTCTATCACATCCTATCCACTGTCCTTTCCTACCCTCTATCTTATCCTATCCTCTATCCAATACTATCCTCCATCCTATCCTATCCTCTATCGTATCCTATCCTCTATCCAATCCTATCCTCTATCGTATCCTATCCTTTATCCTATCCTATCCTCTATCCTATTCTATCCTCTATCGCATCGTGTCCTCTATCCTATCCTACCATCTATCCTATCCCATCCTCTATCCCATCCTATGCTCTATCCTATCCTATCCTCTATCCTATTCTATCCTCTATCGTATCCTATCCTCTATCCTATACAATACGCTGTCCAATCCTATCCTCTATTCTATTCTAGCCTCTATCCTATCCTATCGTCTAACCTTTCCTATCTTCTATACTCTCCTCTATCGTATCCTATCCTCTATCGTAACCTACCATCTATCCTATCCTATCCTCTATCCCATCCTATCCGCTATCGTATCCCATCCTCTATCCTATGCTATCCTCTATCATATCCTATCCTCTATCCTATCCTATCCTCTATCTCATCCTATCCTCTATTCCATCCTATCCTCTATTCCATCCTATCCTCCATCCTATCCTATCCACTATCCTATTCTACCCTCTATCCAATCTTATCCTGTATCCTATCCTATCCTCTATCCTATCATATCCTCTATCCTATCCTATCCGCTATCCTATCCTATCCGCTATCCTATCCTATCCTCTATCCTATCCTATCCTCTATCCTATCCTATCTTCTATCTTATCATATCCTCTATCCCATCCTATCCTCCATCCTATCCTATCCTCTATCCTATACTATCCTCTATCCTAACCTATCCTCTACCGTATCCTACCATCTATCCTACCATCTGTCCTATCTTCTATCACATCCTATCCACTGTCCTTTCCTACCCTCTATCTTATCCTATCCTCTATCCAATACTATCCTCCATCCTATCCTATCCTCTATCGTATCCTATCCTCTATCCAATCCTATCCTCTATCGTATCCTATCCTTTATCCTATCCTATCCTCTATCCTATTCTATCCTCTATCGCATCGTATCCTCTATCCTAACATATCCTCTACCGTATCCTACCATCTATCCTACCATCTGTCCTATCTTCTATCACATCCTATCCACTGTCCTTTCCTACCCTCTATCTTATCCTATCCTCTATCCAATACTATCCTCCATCCTATCCTATCCTCTATCGTATCCTATCCTCTATCCAATCCTATCCTCTATCGTATCCTATCCTTTATCCTATCCTATCCTCTATCCTATTCTATCCTCTATCGCATCGTGTCCTCTATCCTATCCTACCATCTATCCTATCCCATCCTCTATCCCATCCTATGCTCTATCCTATCCTATCCTCGATCCTATCCTATCCTCTATCCAATTATATCCTCTATCCTATCCTATCCTCTATCCTATCCTATCCTCTATCCAATCCTATCCTCTATCCTATCCTATCCTCTATCCTATCCTATCCTCTATACTATCCTATCATTTATCCTATCCGATCCTCTATCCTATCCTATCCTCTATCCTATCCTATCCTCTATCCTATCCTATCTTCTATCTTATCATATCCTCTATCCCATCCTATCCTCCATCCTATCCTATCCTCTATCCTATACTATCCTCTATCCTATCCTATCCTCGATACTATCCTATCCTCTATCCAATCCTGTCCTCTATCCTATCCTATCCTCTATCCTATCCTATCCTCGATCCTATCCTATCCTCATTCTTATCCAATCCTCTATCCCATCCTATCCTCCATCTTATCCTACCCTCTACCCTATCCTATCCTGTATCTCATCCTATCCTCTATACCATCCTATCCTCGATCCTATCCTATCCTCTATCCTATCCTATCCTCTATCGTATCCTATCCCCTATCCTATCCTATCCTCAATCCTATCCTATCCTCCATCCTATCCTATCCTCTATCTTATCCTATCCTCTATCCCATCCTGTCCTCCATCTTATCCTATCCTCTATCCCATCCTATCCTCCATCCTCACCTATCCTCTATCCAATCCTATCCTCTATCCTATTCTATCCTCTATCGTATCCTATCCTCTATCCTATCCTACCATCTATCCTATCCTATCCTCTATCCCATCCTATCCTCCATCCTCACCTATCCTCTATCCAATCCTATCCTCTATCCTATTCTATCCTCTATCGTATCCTATCCTCTATCCTATCCTGTATCTCATCCTATCCTCTATACCATCCTATCCTCGATCCTATCCTATCCTCTATCCTATCCTATCCTCTATCGTATCCTATCCCCTATCCTATCCTATCCTCAATCCTATCCTATCCTCCATCCTATCCTATCCTCTATCTTATCCTATCCTCTATCCCATCCTGTCCTCCATCTTATCCTATCCTCTATCCCATCCTATCCTCCATCCTATCCTATCCTCTATCCTATCCTATCCTCTATCCTATCCTATCCTATCCGCTATCCTATCCGCTATCCTATCCTATCCTCTATCCTATCCTATCATTTATCCTATCCGATCCTCTATCCTATCCTATCCTCTATTCTATCCTATCCTCTATCCTCTCCTATCCTCAGTCTTATCCTATCCTCTATCCCATCCTATCCTCCATCTTATCCTATCCTCGATCCTATCCTATCCTCAAATCCAATCCTATCCTCTATCCTATCCTATCCTCTATCCTATCCTATTCCTCTGTCCTATGCTACCCTCTATCCTATCCTATTCTCTATCCTATCCTATACTCTATCCTATCCTATCCTCTATCCTATCCTATCTTCTATCTTATCATATCCTCTATCCCATCCTATCCTCCATCCTATCCTATTCTCTATCCTATCCTATACTCTATCCTATCCTATCCTCTATCCTATCCTATCTTCTATCTTATCATACCCTCTATCCCATCCCATCCTCCATCCTATCCTATCCTCTATCCTATACTATCCTCTATCCTAACCTATCCTCTACCGTATCCTACCATCTATCCTACCATCTGTCCTATCTTCTATCACATCCTATCCACTGTCCTTTCCTACCCTCTATCTTATCCTATCCTCTATCCTATTCTATCCTCTATCGCATCGTGTCCTCTATCCTATCCTACCATCTATCCTATCCCATCCTCTATCCCATCCTATGCTCTATCCTATCCTATCCTCGATCCTATCCTATCCTCTATCCAATCCTATCCTCTATCCTATCCTATCCTCTATCCTATCCTATCCTCTATCCAATCCTATCCTCTATCCTATCCTATCCTCTATCCTATCCTATCCTCTATCCTATCCTATCCTCTATCCAATCCTATCCTCTATCCTATCCTATCCTCTATCCTATCCTATCCTCGATCCTATCCTATCCTCATTCTTATCCAATCCTCTATCCCATCCTATCCTCCATCTTATCCTACCCTCTATCCTATCCTATCCTGTATCTCATCCTATCCTCTATACCATCCTATCCTCGATCCTATCCTATCCTCTATCCTATCCTATCCTCTATCTTATCCTATCCTCTATCCCATCCTGTCCTCCATCTTATCCTATCCTCTATCCCATACTATCCTCCATCCTCACCTATCCCCTATCCAATCCTATCCTCTATCCTATCCTATCCTTTATCCTATCCTATCCTCTATCCTATTCTATCATCTATCGTATCCTATCCTCTATTCTATCCTATCCTCTATCCTACCCAATCCCCAATCGTATCCTCTATCCTATCCTATCCTCTATCCTATCCTATCCTCTATCCTATCCTATCCTCTATCCTATCCCATCCTCTATCGTATCCTATCCTCTATCCTATCCTCTTCCTCTATCCTATGCTACCCGCTATCCTATCTTATCCTCTATCCTATCCTATACTCTATCCTATCCTATCCTCTATCCTACCTTATATTCTATCTTATCATATCCTCTATCCCATCCTATCCTCTATCCTATCCTATTCCTCTATCCTATGCTATCCTCTATCCTATCCTATACTCTATCCTAACCTATCCTCTATCCTATCCTATCCTCTATCCAATCCTATCCTCAATCCTATCCTTTCCTCAATCATATCCTATCCTCTATCCCATCCTATCCACTATAATATCGTATACTCTATCCTATCCTATCCTCTATCTTATCCTATCCTCTATCCCATCCTGTCCTCCATCTTATCCTATCCTCTATCCCATCCTATCCTCCATCCTCACCTATCCTCTATCCAATCCTATCCTCTATCCTGTTCTACCCTCTATTGAAACCTATCCTCTATGATATCCTATCCTCTATCCAATCCTATCCTCTATCCAATCCTATCCTCTATCCAATCCTATCCTCTATCGTATCCTATCCTTTATCCTATCCTATCCTCTATCCTATTCTATCCTCAATCGCATCCTGCCATATATCCGATACTATTCTCTATCCTATCCTATCCGCTGTCCAATCCTATCCTCTATCCTATTCTAGCTTCTATCCCATTCTAGCCTCTATTTTATCCTATCGTCTATCCTTTCCTATCCTCTATACTCTCATCTATCGCATCCTATCCTCTATCGTATCCTACCATCTATCCTATCCTATCCTCTATCACATCCTATCCGCTATCGTATCCCATCCTCTAACCTATCCTATCCTCTATCATATCCTATCCTCTATCCTATCCTATCCTCTATCTCATCCTATCCTCTATTCCATCCTATCCTCTATTCCATCCTATCCTCCATCCTATCCTATCCTCTATCCTATTCTACCCTCTATCCAATCCTATCCTCTATCCTATCCTATCCTCTATCCTCTAACCTATCCTACCCTCTATCCTATCCTATCCTCTCTCCTATCCCATCCTCTATCCTATCGTATCCTCTACCCTATCCCATCCTGTATCCTATAATATCGTCTATCCTATAATATCCTCTATCCTACCCAATCCTCTATCCTTTCCTCTATCCAATCCTCTATCCTATCCTCTATCATATCCACTCCTCTATCTTATCCTATCCTATATCCTATCCTCTATCCTATCCTATACTCTATCCTTTCCTGTCCTCTATCCTACCCTATTCTCTATCCTATACTTTCCTATATCCTATCCTATCCAATATCCTATTATATCCTTTATCCTATCCTATCCTCTATCCTATATTATCCTCTATCCTATTATATCCTCTATCCTATCCTATCCTCTATCCTATATTATCCTCTATCCTATCCTGTCCTCTATCCTACCCTATCCTCTATCCTATCCTATCCTCTATTCTATCCTATCCTCTATCCTATAATATCCCCTATTCTATCCAATCCTCTATCCTATCCAATCCTCTATCCTATCCTATCCTCTATCCAATCCTATCCTCAATCCTATCCTTTCCTCAATCCTGTCCTATCCTCTATCCCATCCTATCCTCTATAATATCGTATACTCTATCATATCCTATCCTCTATCCTATAATATCATGTATCCTATCCTATTCTCTATTCTATCCTGTCCTCTATCCTATCTTATCCTCTATCCTATCCTATCCTCTATCCTATCCTATCCTCTTTCCTATCCTATCCACTATCGTATACAATCCTCTATCCTATACAATCCCCTATACTATCCTCTATCCTATCCTATCCTCTATCCTAGCCAATCCCCTATCCTATCCTCTATCCTATCCTATCCTCTATCGTTTCCTATCCTCTTTCCTATCCAATCCCATATCCTATCCTCTATCCTATCATATTCTCTATCCTATCCTATCCTCTATCCTATCCTACCGCCCATAATATCGTATCATCTATCCTATCCTATTCTCTATCCTATCCTATCCTCTATCTTATCCTATCCTCTATCCTATACTATCCTCCATCCTATCCTATCCTCTATCGTATCATATGCTCTATCCTATCCTATCCTCCATCCTATCGTATCCTCCATCCGATCCAATCCCCTATCCTACCCTCTATCCTACCCTATCCTCTACAATATCGTATCCTCTATCATATCCTATCCTCTATCCTATAATATCCTCTATCCTACCCAATCTTCTATCCTATAATATCCTCTATCCTATCCAATCCTCTATCCTATCCTATCCTCTTTCCTATCCAATCCACTATCCTATCCAATCCTCTATCCTATCCTCTATCCTATCATCCAACCTATCATATCCACTATCCTATCCTGTCCTCTAACCTATCCTATCCTCTATCTTATCCTATCCTCTATCCTATCATCCACCCTATCCTATCCACTATCCTATCCTGTCCTCTATTCTATCCTGCCGCCTATAATATCGTATCATCTATCCTATCCTATTCTCTATCCTATCCAATCCTCTAACCTATCATATCCTCTATTCTATCCAATCCCCTATCAAATCATCTATCCTATCCTATCCTCTATCCTATCCAATCCCCTATCCTATCCTCTATACCGTCCTATCCTCAATCCTATCCTATACTGTACTATATCCTATCCTCTATCCTATCCTCTATAATATCGTATACTCTATCATATCCTATCCTCTATCCTATAATATCATGTATCCTATCCTATTCTCTATTCTATCCTGTCCTCTATCCTATCTTATCCTCTATCCTATCCTATCCTCTATCCTATCCTATCCTCCATCCTAGCCAATCTCCTATCCTATCCTCTATCCTATCCTACCCTCTATCGTTTCCTATCCTCTTTCCTATCCAATCCCATATCCTATCCTCTATCCTATATTATCCTCTATCCTATCCTATCCTCTATCCTAGCCAATCCCCTATCCTATCCTCTATCCAATCCTGTCCTCTATCCTATCATATCGCCTATAATATCGTATCCTCTATCCTATCATATCGCCTATAATATCGTATCCTCTATCCTATCCTATCCTCTTTGCTATGCTATCATCTATCCTATCCTATCCTCTATCCTATCCAATCCCCAATCGTATCCTCTATAATATCCTATCCTCTATCCTATCCTATCCTATCTTCTATCCTATCCTATCCTCTATCCTATGCTATCCTCTATCCTATCCTATGCTCTATCCTATCCTATCCTCTATCCTATCCTATCCTATCCTATCCTCTATCCTATCCTATCCTCTATCCTATCCTATCCTCTATCCTATCCTATCCTCTATCCTATCCTATCCTCTATCCTATCCTATCCTCTATCCTATCCTATCCTCTATCCTATCCTCTATCCTATCCTCTATCCTATCCTATCCTCTATCCTATCCTCTATCCTATCCTATCCTATATCCTATGCTATCCTCTATCCTATCCTATCCTCTGTTCTATCCTATCCTCTATCCTATCCTATCCTCTATCCTATCCCATCCTCTATCTTATCCTCTATCCTATCCTCTATCCTATCCTCTATCCTATCCTCTATCCTATCCTCTATCCTATCCTCTATCCTATCCTCTATCCTATCCTCTATCCTATCCTCTATCCTATCCTCTATCCTATCCTCTATCCTATCCTATCCTCTATCCAATCCTATCCTCAATCCTATCCTTTCCTCAATCATATCCTATCCTCTATCCCATCCTATCCACTATAATATCGTATACTCTATCATATCCTATCCTCTATCCTATAATAACATGTATCCTATCCTATTCTCTATTCTATCCTATCCTCTATCCTATCCAATTACCTATCCTATCCTCTATCCTATCCCATCCTCTATCCTACCCTATCCTCTATAATATCGAATACTCTATCATATTCCATCTTCTATCCTATAATATCATCTAACCTATTCTATCCCCTATCCCATCCTCTATCCTATCCTATCCTTTATACTATCCTATCCTATAGTGTATAATATGCTATCCTCTATCCTATAATATCATATATCCTATCATTTTCTCTATCCTATCCTATCATCTATCGTATCCTATCCTCTATTCTATCCTATCCTCTATCCTACCCAATCCCCAATCGTATCCTCTATCCTATCCTATCCTCTATCCTATCCTATCCTCTATCCTATCCTATCTTCTATCCTATCCTATCCGCTATCGTATCCCATCCTCTATCCTATCCTGTCCTCTATCATATCCTATCCTCTATCCTATCCTATCCTCTATCCTATCCTATCCTCTATCGTATCCTATCCCCTATTCTGTCCTATCCTCAATCCTATCCTATCCTCTATACTTTCCTATCCTCTATCCTATCCTATCCTCTATCCTATCCTATCATTTGTCCTATCCGATCCTCTATCCTATCCTATCCTCTATCCTATCCCATCCTCTATCCTGTCCTATCCTCAATCCTATCCTATGCTCCATCCTATCCTATCCTCTATCCTATCCTATCCTCTATCCTATCCTATCCTCTATCTTATCCTATCCTCTATCCCATCCTGTCCTCCATCTTATCCTATCCTCTATCCCATCCTATCCTCCATCCTCACCTATCCTCTATCCAATCCCATCCTCTATCCTATTCTACCCTCTAACGAAACCTATCCTCTATGATATCCTATCCTCAATCCAATCCCATCCTCTATCCAATACTATCCTCTATCCAATCCTATCCTCTATCGTATCCTATCCTTTATCCTATCCTATCCTCTATCCTATTCTATCCTCTATCCTATCCTATCCTCTATCCTATCCTACCATCTATCCTATCCTATCCTCTATCCCATCAAATCCTCTATCCTATCCTATCCTCTATTATATCCTATCCTCTATTCAATCCTATCCGCTATCCTATACTATCCTCTATCCTATCCTATCCTCTATCCAATCCTATCCTCTATCCTATCCCATCCTCTATCGTTTCCTATCCTCTATCCTATCCTATTCCTCTATCCTATGCTACCCTCTATCCTATCCTATCCTCTATCCTATCCTATACTCTATCCTAACCTATCCTCTATCGTATCCTATCCCCTATCCTATCCTATCCTCAATCCTATCCTCTATCCTATCCTATCCTCTATCCTATCCTATCCGCTATCCTATCCTATCCTCTATCCTATCCTATCCTCTATCCTATCCCATCCTCTATCCTATCCTATCTTCTATCTTATCATATCCTCTATCCCATCCTATCCTCCATCCTATCCTATCCCTTATCCTATACTATCCTCTATCCTATCCTATCCTCTACCGTATCCTACCATCTATCCAGTCCTATCTTCTATCACATCCTATCCATTGTCCTTTCCTATCCTCTATCCAATCCTATCCTCTATCCTATCCCATCCTCTATCGTTTCCTATCCTCTATCCTATCCTATTCCTCTATCCTATGCTACCCTCTATCCTATCCTATCCTCTATCCTATCCTATACTCTATCCTAACCTATCCTCTATCCTATCCTATCCTCTATCCTATCCTCTATCCTATCCTCTATCCTATCCTATTCTCTATCCTATCCTCTATCCTATCCTATCCTATATCCTATGCTATCCTCTATCCTATCCTATCCTCTGTTCTATCCTATCCTCTATCCTATCCTATCCTCTATCCTATCCCATCCTCTATCTTATCCTCTATCCTATCCTCTATCCTATCCTCTATCCTATCCTCTATCCTATCCTCTATCCTATCCTCTATCCTATCCTCTATCCTATCCTCTATCCTATCCTCTATCCTATCCTCTATCCTATCCTCTATCCTATCCTCTATCCTATCCTATCCTCTATCCAATCCTATCCTCAATCCTATCCTTTCCTCAATCATATCCTATCCTCTATCCCATCCTATCCACTATAATATCGTATACTCTATCATATCCTATCCTCTATCCTATAATAACATGTATCCTATCCTATTCTCTATTCTATCCTATCCTCTATCCTATCCAATTACCTATCCTATCCTCTATCCTATCCCATCCTCTATCCTACCCTATCGTCTATAATATCGAATACTCTATCATATTCCATCTTCTATCCTATAATATCATCTAACCTATTCTATCCCCTATCCCATCCTCTATCCTATCCTATCCTTTATACTATCCTATCCTATAGTGTATAATATGCTATCCTCTATCCTATAATATCATATATCCTATCATTTTCTCTATCCTATCCTATCATCTATCGTATCCTATCCTCTATTCTATCCTATCCTCTATCCTACCCAATCCCCAATCGTATCCTCTATCCTATCCTATCCTCTATCCTATCCTATCCTCTATCCTATCCTATCTTCTATCCTATCCTATCCGCTATCGTATCCCATCCTCTATCCTATCCTGTCCTCTATCATATCCTATCCTCTATCCTATCCTATCCTCTATCCTATCCTATCCTCTATCGTATCCTATCCCCTATCCTGTCCTATCCTCAATCCTATCCTATCCTCTATACTTTCCTATCCTCTATCCTATCCTATCCTCTATCCTATCCTATCATTTGTCCTATCCGATCCTCTATCCTATCCTATCCTCTATCCTATCCCATCCTCTATCCTATCCTATCCTCAATCCTATCCTATGCTCCATCCTATCCTATCCTCTATCCTATCCTATCCTCTATCCCATCAAATCCTCTATCCTATCCTATCCTCTATTATATCCTATCCTCTATTCAATCCTATCCTGTATCCTATACTATCCTCTATCCTATCCTATCCTCTATCCAATCCTATCCTCTATCCTATCCCATTCTCTATCGTTTCCTATCCTCTATCCTATCCTATTCCTCTATCCTATGCTACCCTCTATCCTATCCTATCCTCTATCCTATCCTATACTCTATCCTAACCTATCCTCTATCGTATCCTATCCCCTATCCTATCCTATCCTCAATCCTATCCTCTATCCTATCCTATCCTCTATCCTATCCTATCCGCTATCCTATCCTATCCTCTATCCTATCCTATCCTCTATCCTATCCCATCCTCTATCCTATCCTATCTTCTATCTTATCATATCCTCTATCCCATCCTATCCTCCATCCTATCCTATCCCTTATCCTATACTATCCTCTATCCTATCCTATCCTCTACCGTATCCTACCATCTATCCAGTCCTATCTTCTATCACATCCTATCCATTGTCCTTTCCTATCCTCTATCCAATACTATCCTCCATCCTATCCTATCCTCTATCGTATCCTGTCCTCTATCCTACCCTACCATCTATCCTATCCTATCCTCTATCCCATCCTATGCTCTATCCTATCCTATCCTGGATACTATCCTATCCTCTATCCAATCCTGTCCTCTATCCTATCCTATCCTCTATCCTATCCTATCCTCTATCTAATCCTATCCTCTATCCTATCCTATCCTCAGTGTTATCCTATCCTCTATCTCATCCTATCCTCGATCCTATCCTATCCTCTATCCTATCCTATCCTCTATCGTATCCTATCCCCTATCCTATCCTATCCTCAATCCTATCCTATCCTCCATCCTATCCTATCCTCTATCCTATCCTATCCTCTATCCTACCCTATCCTCTATCTTATCCTATCCTCTATCCCATCCTGTCCTCCATCTTATCCTATCCTCTATCCCATCCTATCCTCCATCCTCACCTATCCTCTATCCAATCCTATCCTCTATCCTATTCCACCCTCTATCGAAACCTATCCTCTATGATATCCTATCCTCTATCCAATCCTATCCTCTATCCAATCCTATCCTCTATCGTATCCTATCCTTTATCCAATCCTGTCCTCTATCCTATCCCATCCTCTATCGTATCCTATCCTCTATCTAATCCTATCCTCTGTCCTATCCTATCCTCTATCCTATCCCATCCTCAGTCTTATCCTATCCTCTATCCCATCCTATCCTCCATCGTATCCTACCCTCTATCCTATCCTATCCTGTATCTCATCCTATCCTCTATACCAACCTATCCTCGATCCTATCCTATCCTCTATCCTATCCTATCCTCTATCGTATCCTATCCCCCATCCTATCCTATCCTCTATCCTATCCTATCCTCTATCGTATCCTATCCCCCATCCTATCCTATCCTCAATCCTATCCTATCCTCCATCCTATCCTATCCTCTATCCTATCCTATTCTCTATCCTTTCCTATTCTCTATCGTATCCTATCCTCTATCCCATCCTGTCCTCCATCTTATCCTATCCTCTATCCCATCCTATCCTCCATCCTCACCTATCCTCTATCCAATCCTATCCTCTATCCTATTCTACCCTCTATCGAAACCTATCCTCTATGATATCCTATCCTCTATCCAATCCTATCCTCTATCCAATCCTATCCTCTATCGTATCCTATCCTTTATCCTATCCTATCCTCTATCCTATTCTATCATCTATCGTATCCTATCCTCTATTCTATCCTATCCTCTATCCTACCCAATCCCCAATCGTATCCTCTATCCTATCCTATCCTCTATCCTATCCTATCCTCTATGATATCCTATCTTCTATCCTATCCTATCCGCTATCGTATCCCATCCTCTATCCTATCCTGTCCTCTATCATATCCTAACCTCTATCCTATCCTATCCTCTATCCTATCCTATCCTCTATCTCATCCTATCCTCTATTCCATCCTATCCTCAATCCAATCCCATCCTCTATCCAATCCTATCCTCTATCCAATCCTATCCTCTATCGTATCCTATCCTTTATCCTATCCTATCCTCTATCCTATTCTATCCTCTATCCTATCAAATCCTCTATCCTATCCTACCATCTATCCTATCCTATCCTCTATCCCATCAAATCCTCTATCCTATCCTACCATCTATCCTATCCTATCCTCTATCCCATCCTATACTCTATCCTATCCTATCCTCTATCCTATCCTATCCTCTATTCAATCCTATCCTCTATCCTATCCTATCCTCTATCCTATCCAATCCTCTATCCTATCCTATCCTCTATCCTATCCTATCCTCTATCCTTTCCTATCCGCTATCCTATCCTATCCTCTATCCTATCCTATCATTTATCCTATCCGATCCTCTATCCTATCCTATCCTCTATCCTATCCTATCCTCTATCCTATCCTATCCTTTATACTATCCTATCCTATAGTGTATAATATGCTATCCTCTATCCTATAATATCATATATCCTATCCTATTCTCTATCCTATCCTATCATCTATCGTATCCTATCCTCTATTCTATCCTATCCACTATCCTACCCAATCCCCAATCGTATCCTCTATCCTATCCTATCCTCTATCCTATCCTATCCTCTATCCTATCCTATCTTCTATCCTATCCTATCCGCTATCGTATCCCATCCTCTATCCTATCCTGTCCTCTATCATATCCTATCCTCTATCCTATCCTATCCTCTATCCTATCCTATCCTCTATCTCATCCTATCCTCTATTCCATCCTATCCTCGATCCTATCCTATCCTCTATCCTATCCTATCCTCTATCGTATCCTAACCTCTATCTCATCCTATCCTCTATTCCATCCTATCCTCGATCC